>NC_036870.1:13585872-13697908 GCF_002910315.2 Salvelinus sp. IW2-2015
GAAGATGAAAAAGAGAGGAGCGGGACAATGGAGTGGGAATAGTTAATGATGCTGTGTTAATGTTAGGGGGGGGGGGGGGGTGTGTGACTGTTTCAGAATGAGTTTGTATGTTCTGGTAGAGTGTGAGAGAATGCCAGCGTGAAGCTACATGTGCAATGCGTGTTGTGTGTGTACATTAGTAAGAAAGGAGACTACAGACAGTCCCTGACGTCAGGGCTGAGAATGTGCGTGTGTGCGCCCATAATAATGAGTACTGCACCCAAGTACTGCACATATCAAACTCATTCCACGGAGTGCCGAGTGTCTGCTGGTTTTCGCTCCACCCTGTACTTGATTGGGTTCGGCTTCCAAGATGGCATAGCAGTTCAGACGTTCTTTTTTTGTCCTCGTCTTGTCGTGTCCTGTATATATATATATTTACACCTTTCTTCGCATATCTTTATATATTTATTATCCAAGAACTCAACTACAAAAGCTTTCCTGCAACCCGCCTCACAAATTACAAAAAAAATGTATTATTTACCTCAAATCTGAAAATCCACAGTGGAAGCTAGCCAGAGGCTAGCCAGAGGCTAACCAGAAGCAACTAGAAGCTAGCCAGTAGCTGATCTGAAGCTGCCTAGAAGTTAGCCGGTTTGCTGGCTAGCGTTGGTGTTTCAGCTGCCACGTTTGTGGTCTTCAGCTATTCCTTTAGCTCGATAATCTATCGGCACTTTTGTGCAACGCGACTCGGACCGGAGCTACCGGGACTATTTTTCTCAGTGTCCCCGGATTTCAGCCGCAGGCTCTGGACGTTTGCACCTTGATCACAGCTAGCTAGCTGCAAACGTGTGACTATTGGCTTATGTCGATCCCGGAGCAAACTTAAATTATTCCGGAGCTAGCCAGCTGAGGAGTTCCATCAGCCACTCCGGGCTACAGTCACCTATCCAGACCCGTTTTTGTTGTTGTTGTTGCTGCAGATGCGGAGCCCCATCGGGCCTTCACGACTGACTGCCGACATTATCTGCCCGAGGGAGTTATCCAACTGGCACCTCCGTCGCCAACGTTACCTGAACGTCATCTGGGGCCCGCTAATCGTTAGCTGTCTATCGGCTGCTATCTGGATAAGTATATCGGACAATTTTTTGTTGGTCACTATAACTATTTGCCAATTGGATTGATCCCCTCTACCACACGGAACCCCACTAATCTACCGACGGAAACGCACGAGGTGTCTAAAATAGACTTCCATCCTATGCTATCTTGCTACTGATAGCCATCTACCGGCCAGCTGTCTGGATCGCCGTGACCCCAACCAACCTCTCTCACTGGACCCTTATGATCACTCGATTAAGCATGCCTCTCCTTAATGTAAATATGCCTTGTCCATTGCTGTTCTGCGGTTATATATATATATGAAATATCACATTTACATAAGTATTCAGACCCTTTACTCAGTACTTTGTTGAAGCACCTTTGGCAGCGATTACAGCCTCGAGTCTTGGGTATGATGCTACAGATGTATTTGTAGCGTCATACCTGTATTTGGGGAGTTTCTCCCATTCTTCTCTGCAGATCCTCTCAAGCTCTGTCAAGTTGGATGGGGAGCGTCGCTGCACAGCTATTTTCACGTTTCTCCAGAGATGTTCGATCGGGTTCAAATCAGGGCTCTGGCTGGGCCACTCAAGGACATTCAGAAGCCACTCCTGCATTGTCTTGGCTGTGTGCTTAGGGTTTGTTGTCCTGTTGGAAGGGGAACCTTCGCCCCAGTCTAAGGTGCTGAGCACTCCGGAGCAGGTTTTCATCAAGGATCTCTTTGTACTTTGCTCTGTTCATCTTTCTCTCGATCCTGACTTCTTCCAATCCCTGCCGCTGAAAACATCCCCACTGCATGATGCTGCCACCCATGCTTCCCCGTAGGGATGTTGCCATGTTTCCTCCAGACAAACTCCAATCGGGCTGTCATTTGCCTTTTTAGTGAGGAGTGGCTTCCGTCTGGCCACTCTACCATATAGGCCTGAATGGTGGAATGCTGCAGAGATGGTTGTCTTCTGGAAGGTTCTCCCATCTCCACAGAGGAACTCTGGAGCTCTGTCAGAGTTACTGTCGGGTTCTTGATCACCTCCCAGACCAAGGCCCTTCTCCCCCGATTGCTCCGTTTGGCAGCTCCAGGAAGAGTGTTGGTGGTTCCAGACTTCTTACATTTAAGAATGATGGAGGTCACTATGTTCTTGGGGACCTTCAATGCCGCGGAAATGTTTTGGTACCCTTCCCTAGGTCTGTGCCTCGACACAATCCTGTGTCGGAGCTCTACAGACAATTCCTTCGACTTAATGTCTTTGTGTTATAGACAGGTGTGTGCCTTTCCAAATAATTTCCAATCAATTGAATTTACCACCGGTGGACTCCAGTCAAGTTGTAGAAACATCTCAAGAATGATCAGTTGAAACAGGATGTACCCGCTCTATTTCAAGTCTCTGAATACTTTCCGAAGGCACTATATTATAATATTATTTGTATATCAAAGTCATTGCAATGTGGTTAACCTTAAAAATGTAAAGGAAAAGGATTTAAATAAAAAATATACAATTCTACCAGAGAGTGCCGTTTGTTAATGGGAAAGGCGCACTTGATCGTTACACTTGAATCATTCCCACAGTGAATGGCTAGGCCTGCTACACTATGAAACCACACGCTATTGCAGAGACTGATATTACCGGCCGCAATTGATGTGGTGAAAACATTATGTGGGGAGGCAGAGGCATAGAATACCTTTGTCAGATAACAATGTTAAATTTAGAATTTATGCTATTGATAGCAATCAAGAGAACTGACTGAACGACTCAAAACCTCCCCAGCTTATACTCCCCAAATGGACGTTAGCTGTGAGGGCCGAGATGCATTGACTTTTGTTCGCTATACATGTCGGCGGATGCTATTCACGAGGACATAAGTTTACAAGTTTATCAACTTTCAAAACAGAATTACTTTCCCGTTGTTCCTCAGCTGTAGTGTATGATATACCATTTTGTAGCTCTGAGTCTCTTTTATCCAATGTAAAAAACACAATTTCAAATTTTACTACGTAAGACTGATTTGAGCAGGTCAGTCACATATTGTTCTGTTTCATGATTCCCGAGCATGAAACGGCACAGAAGATATTCAGTGTGCTGTGTGGCTATATTGACGAAAAACAGATTCCATGGGATCGAATGGTGGGCTTTTGCACAGATGGGGCTCCATCTATCATGGGATGGCGGGCAGGCTTCTGCACTCTAGTAATGAACTTGTCTCCCTCTGCCATATGGACGCATTGTATGATACACGAGAGCAAATGGCAGCCAAAGAGCTGAGGACAGATCGCGGAGATATACTGCGGCAGGTAACTTGGATTGTAAACTAAATCAAACAACATCCGCTGCGCGTATGCCTGTTGAGATATGGGATCAGAGCATGACAGTGTTTTATTTCACACAAGACTTGGTGGTTATCAAGGGGGATTGTTGGAAGAATTTTTCGCATTGAGAGAGGAACTGTTGTCATAATGGATGTATATAAAAAAAAAAATAGACTTGGTTGACTTTCTATGTAATAAAAAGAAAATAACAGAAAACAGCATTAGTAAGTGTCCCACACGAGTGATGACTGCTCACCTCCAACTCTTGGAAGAGCACTTTGCGACGGACCTCCTTCCCAATGAATGTGATCCTGGATCAGTTGACATGCCGGTAAGTGAAATCGAACAGCTGATCAAGCTGTCGTGACCGAATGCTGCAGACTTAATGCATTCACAGGTCACTACGGAGGAGTTTTGGTTCCTGACTCAAAGGGAATACCTTGACGTCTCCCTATGAGCATTAATGCCGCATTCAAAACAACCGGGAACTCGGAACTCAAATCTCAGACTTCAGTACGTTCAAGACAACTGGGAACTCGGAAAGAACGAGCTCCGACTGGGGGGGAAATTATTTTGAACGGTCATCCAAATTGGAATTCCAACTCGAACTCTGGCCTCTTTCTAGAGCTCTGACTTTCCGACCTAAAGATCACTTGCGTCATGATTTGACTTCGTATCTTTCAGATGTCCTAGTTGTTTTTAAAGCATCATAAAACTCATCGTAGGCTGCCCTTTGTTTGCTCATGTCTGTGTGATGCTGGATTCAGTGCTCTCGTTTGCATTAAAACCAAATGGGCCTGTCGATCCAGGTTGGATGTGACAGCAGAGATGCGTGCGTACTGTCGACCACGCCCCCTGACTTTGAGAAGCTCCGTTACGACATGCGTCAAGCGCACCCATCTCATTAGTGGTGGTGAGATAAGAGACATTATGTCAGACTAATTTGCAATTGACTGCCTCACATTAAAAGTATGTGATGGTGAGTTGAGGACAATCAGAAATATTGTTAGAATGTTTTTCAATTGACTGCCATAGCCCCAAATTAAAAATGTTAACATTGGCTGTAATTTTTTTTCACATGGGTGGAAATCTGAGAATTTTCTGATATCAAAATGGAGTCGTGGGCCAAAAACGTAGGTAATCCTTAAGCCAGCAAGGTTGACACGTGGTATCCATCTGCTAAACAAAGCTACATAAAGACAGACCATTCAAATGATATATCAAAGGATAAAACAAGTGTGCTGTTAACCGTTGCTACACTACAAAAACATATTACATTTACATTACATTTAAGTCATTTAGCAGACGCTCTTATCCAGAGCGACTTACAAATTGGTGCATTCACCTTATGATATCCAGTGGAACAACCACTTTANTATTTATTTTTATATATATTTTGTTTGCCTTCACCTCCCTTATCTCACCTCACTTGCTCACATTGTATATAGACTTATTTTTCACTGTATTATTGACTGTATGTTTGTTTTACTCCATGTGTAACTATGTGTTGTTGTATGTATCGAACTGCTTTGCTTTATCTTGGCCAGGTCGCAATTGTAAATGAGAACGTGTTCTCAATTTGCCTACCTGGTTAAATAAAGGTGAAATAAAATAAATAAATTAAGGTGAGGAACTCCCCTCACTGCAGACACTCGGCCCTCCGTGGAATGAGTTTGACACCCCTGAAGTACTCCAACCAATATCACTGTTGGCAGGCTGAAACACTGAGCAGTGAAAGAAATGTCCCCATAACTTGCTACTGCACAGATGATTAAGTCTATGAGATCGCAGCTACTTTATATGATGTATGGCTGTGTGTGGGTGTTTGCGTGTGCAATTGTGTGTGTGCTTGCGTGTATTATTGTGTGTGTTCGCCACGCATGACCTGGTTGCTAAATAATAATATTGTGTGCGTTGCATGCATGTGTGTTTCAGGTGGAGGATAAGAGGCAGGATGTGTCTGTTAGTGAGCCTGGGGACTCCTCACTGGAGGCTCAGCTACAGACTGAAAGAGAGGCACTGGACAGGAAAGAGAAAGAAGTAATGTATTAGACTTAAGGGGGGTTTCTTTCTTTCACATGTTTGGAAGGGAATATATAAGTAGCCAATCCAGCACAGTGTCAAAGCTAGCCAGCAAAAATCTTGATTGGTTGTCACGCCCCCAATGATTTACAAAAAATGGGCCATTCCTCTGCTTGTTGCATCCCTTTGCCTGCCATCTTTCACCTCGCCTCAAATCACACTCCTTCAATTACCAATGATGTACACAAGACAGGTCCCCAATTGGATTTCTAGTCCCCTGTTCATGTGTCGATGCCCTGGTCCTCAGTTAGACAAGAACACACAACACGCCAGCCTGACTCCCCCCTTCCCACTCCTCCCCTCCAGATCAGTAACCTGGAGGAGCAGCTTGAGCAGTTCCGGGAAGAGCTGGAGAACAAGAGTGAGGAGGTGCAGCAGCTCCACATGCAGCTGGAGATCCAGAGGAAGGAGCTGAGCACCCAGCAGCAAGACCTGGAGACCAAGGACAGCATGCTCCAGGTAACCGGCCAGCACACAGCTAGGCTAGCATGTAGGTAGCCTTTGTCCCCATACAGCTAGGCTAGCATGTAAATTTAGCAAAAAAAGAAACGTCCTCTCGCTGTGAACTGCATTTATTTTCAGCAAACTTAACATGTGTAAATATTTGTATGAACATAACAAGATTCAACAACTGAGACATAAACTGAACAAGTTCCACAGACATGTGGCTAACAGAAATTGAATAATGTGTCCCTGAACAAAGGGGGGGTCAAAATCAAAAGTAACAGTCAGTATCTGGTGTGGCCACCAGCTGCATTAAGTACTGCAGTGCATCTACTCCTCATGGACGGCACCAGATTTTTCCGTTCTTGCTGTGAGATGTTACCCCACTCTTCCACCTAGGCACCTGCAAGTTCCCGGACATTTCTGGGGGGAATGGCCCTAGCCCTTCAATCCAACAGGTCCAAGACATGCTCAATGGGATTGAGATCAGGCTCTTTGCTGGCCATGGCAGAACACTGACATTCCTGTCTTGCAGGAAATCACGCACAGAACGAGCAGTATGGCTGGTGGCATTGTCATGCTGGAGGGTCATGTCAGGGTGAGCCTGCAGGAAGGGTACCACGTGAGGGAGGAGGATGTCTTCCCTGTAACGCACAGCGTTGAGATTGCCTGCAATGACAACAAGCTCAGTCCGATGATGCTGTGACACACCGCCCCAGACCATGACGGACCCTCCACCTACAAATCGATCCCGCTCCAGAGTACAGGCCTCGGTTCTAACGCTCTTTCCTTCGACGATAAACGCGAATCCGACCATCAACCCTGGTGAGACAAAACCGCGACTCGTCAGTGAAGAGCACTTTTTGCCAGTTCTGTCTGGTCCAGCGACAGTGGGTTTGTGCCCATAGGCGAAGTTGTTGCCAGTGATGTCTGGTGAGGACCTGCCTTACAACAGGCCTACAAGCTCTCAGTCCAGCCTCTCTCAGCCTATTGCAAACAGTCTGAGCACTGATGGAGGGATTGTGTGTTCCTGGTGTAACTCGGGCAGTTGTTGCTGTCCTGTACCTGTCCCGCAGGTGTGATGTTCGGATGTACCTATCCTGTGCAGGTGTTGTTACATGTGGTCTGCCACTGCGAGGACGATCAGCTGTCCGTCCTTTCTCCCTCTCTCTTAGGCGTCTCACAGTATGGACATTGCAATTTATTGCCCTGGCCACATCTGCAGTCCTCATGCCTCCTTGCAGCATGCCTAAGGCACGTTCACTCAGATGAGCAGGGACCCTGGGCATCTTTCTTTTGGTGTTTTTCAGAGTCAGTAGAAAGGCCTCTTTAGTGTCCTATGTTTTCATAACTGTGACCTTAATTGCCTACCGTCTGTAAGCTGTTAGTGTCTTAACAACCGTTCCACAGGTGCATATTCATTAATTGTTTATGGTTCATTGAACAAGCATAGGAAACTGTGTAAACCCTTTACAATGAAGATCTGTGAAGTTATTTGGATTTTTACAAATTATCTTTGAAATACAGGGTCCTGAAAAAGGGACATTTCTTTTTTTTTGCTTAGTTTAGGTAGCCTTAGCCCCCACACAGCTAGGCTAGCATATAGGTAGCCTTAGCCACCACACAGCCAGGCTAGAACAGTGCATCGGAAAGTATTCGGACCCATTGACTTTTCCCACATTTTGTTATGTTACAGCCTTATTCTTAAAAAATAAATCCCTCATCGATCTACACACAATACCCCATAATGACAAAGCAAACCAGGTTTTTAGAATCTTATGCCATAAAAAAATATATATATATACATATATACAGTACCGTTCAAAAGTTTGGGGTCACTTAGGAATGTCCTTGTTTGTGAAAGAAAAGCAAAAAAAATTGTCCATTTTTAAAATAACATCAAATTGATCAGAAATACAGTGTTAACATTGTTAATGTTGTAAATGACTATTGTAGCTTGAAACGGCATACTTTTTTAAATGGAAAATCTACATAGGCGTACAGAGACCCATTATCAGCAACCATCATGCCTGTGTTCCAATGGCACGTTGTGTTAGCTAAAACTGAAAACAGTTTTCAGCTGTGCTAACATAATTGCAAAAGGGTTTTCTAATGATCAATTAGCCTTTTAAAATTATAAACTTGGATTAGTTAACACAACGTGCCATTGGAACACAGGAGAGATGGTTGCTGATAATGGGCCTCTACACGTATGCAGATATTCTATTAAAATCAGCCGTTTCCAGCTACAATAGTTATTTACAACATTAACTATGACTACACTGTATTTCTGATCAATGTTATGTTATTTTAATGGACAAAAAAATTGCATTTCTTTAAAAAAAGTTGTGCCAAAGGGGAGAGAGATGACCATAGCACATCTCAAGGGAGAACTCTACCGGGTAAGTACAGTTGAAGTCAGAAGTTTACATACACCTTAGCCAAATACATTTAAACTCAGTTTTTCACAATTCCTGACATTTAATCCTAGTAAAAAAGTCCCTGTTTTAGGTCAGCTAGGATCACCACTTTATTTTAAGAATACGAAATGTCAAAATAATAGTAGAGAGAATGATTTATTTCAGCTTTTTATTTCTTTCATCACATTCCCAGTGGGTCAGAAGTTAACATACACTCAATTAGTGTTTGGTAGCATTGCCTTTAAATTGTTTAACTTGGGTCAAATGTTTTGGGTAGCCTTCCACAAGCTTCCCACAATAAGTTGGGTGAATTTTGGCCCATTCCTTCTGACAGAGCTGGTGTAACGGAGTCAGGTTTGTAGGCCTCCTTGCTCGCACATGCTTTTTCAGTTCTGCCCACACATTTCCTATAGGATTGAGGTCAGGGCTTTGTGATGGCCACTCCAATAACTTGGCTTTTTTTGTCCTTAAGCCATTTTGCCACAACTTTGAAAGTATGCTTGGGGTCATAGTCCATTTGGAAGACCCATTTGCGACCAAGCTTTAACTTCCTGACTGATGTCATGAGATGTGGCTTCAATAAATTTCTGACTTCTACTGTACATTTTGCTGCAAAGCAGAATATTCCAACTTTACTCAGCAATATGGAAAAAGATCTGACTATTGACTTCTTTGATAAATCTCTGTCCTTTCACCTCCCAGGCCTCATTGGAAGGTGACGGTGCCTCCACATCCGAGCTTCTCCAAGAGCTCCAGGAGGTCCGAGATGAGGCAGCCGCTACCAAAGGACACCTGAACAGCTTCAAAGAGTGCAGCGAGAAACTCCAGACCGAACTCCAAGTCCGCGACCTGTCAATCGCTCAGCTCAAAGAGGAGCAACAACAGCTCAGAGTAGCCTTGGCGAAATCCGCGGCGTCACCGTCACCACTATCCCCAGTATCACCATCTCAGTCTCCCTCACTCGATCAGCAGCAGCAAGCACCACCCTCCCATCCAAAAAAGAAAGGCGGCAAACTGCAAAACCAACGCCAGGGGGCCAAGGGAAAAATGGCCGCCTCTGTCAAAGACAAACCATCGCTCTCCAGGAAGAACTCTGCCGCGGCAAACCAAAAGTCTTCCGACAAATTGTCCGGTCAATCGTATGATCTTAATGGATCTCAACGTCCGCCTCATACAGACGCTGGCACTCAGACGGAGACATTTTCCTCCCAGACATCTGGCCAGCCCAGATCTGTTTCAGAGGAGGAAGAGGTGGAGGAGATGATCGGGGAGTACCAGGAGAAGATCGTACAGATGCAGGAMCTGCACGCGGCAGAGATCATGGACATGGAGGCCCGGCACATCGCAGAGAGCGAGGCCCTGAAGCGGGACAATCAAATACTGGAGGAGGAGTGCAAGGCTCTCAAGACCGTCATCGATAAGCTGCAACGCTCCCACGAAGTAAGTCCATTGGACGACATCAAATCAAACTTTTTGTCACATGCGCCGAATGCAACATGTGTAAGCCCTAAACCAACAGTGCAATTCAAGAAAGAGTTAAGAAAACA
Source organism: Salvelinus sp. IW2-2015 (assembly GCF_002910315.2). Lineage (NCBI taxonomy): Eukaryota > Metazoa > Chordata > Actinopteri > Salmoniformes > Salmonidae > Salvelinus > Salvelinus sp. IW2-2015. The sequence continues at coordinate 13,595,745 of NC_036870.1, forward strand.
TTTACAAAATAAACTAAAGTAAAAGATTATAAAAAGTAACACAATTAAATAACATCGAGGCTATATGCAGGGGATACTGGTACCGAGTCAATGTGCGGGGGTACAGGTTAGTTAAGGTAATTTGTACATATAAGTAGGGGTAAAGTGACTATGCATAGATAATAAACAGCGACTTGCAACAGTGTAAAAAAAAAAAAAAACTAATAGGGGGGGTGTCAATGTAAATAATCTGGTGGCCATTTGGTTAATTGTTCAGCAGTCTTATGGTTTGGAGGTAGAAGCTGTTAAGGAGCCTTTTGGTCCTAGACTTGGTGCTCTGGTACCGCTTGCCATGCGATAGCAGAGAAAACAGTCTATGACTTGGGTGACTGGAGTCTTTTACAAATTTTTGGGCTTTCCTCTGACACCGCCTAGTATATAGGTCCTGGATGGCAGGAAGCTTGGCCCCAGTGATGTACTGGGCCATACATACTACCCTCTGTAGCGTCTTACGGTCAGTTGCCGAGCAGTTACCATACCAGGCGGTGATGCAACTGGTCAGTATGCTCTCGATGGTGCAGCTGTAGAACTTTTTGGGGATCTGGGGACCCATGCCAAATCTTTTCAGTCTCCTGAGGGGAAAAAGGTGTTGTCGTGCCCTCTTCACAACATCCCAGCAGAAACCCGGTTTCAGTCTGTTTTCTTCTGTTTGGTGCCTAATTTAACATGACCCAGATGATGAGCATGACATTTTTATGGGGGAGTAGGCAGGTAAAGGAACTCAAACTCTTCTGTATACTGACCTGGTTTCATGCCCTCCAGGCCCCCTCAACGAGACCAGAGCGTCCCGCAGGATCGCAATTCAAAGACGGCTACACCAGTGGTAAGTTGATGTAGTGTCACATATCCCACCTCCATTCCGAATTGTTCTTGAGGTCACGTGTTTTCCCTAGTAATCACAATACCCTAGGCCAGGGATCATCAACTAGATTCATCTGCAGGACGATGTTTTCTGAAGCGGATGGTCAGGGGTCTGGAACATAATTAGTTGACTGCAAATTGACCTCAAGAAGCCCAAACAGATATGTTTGACTAAAACATCATCATTTCAAACCTTGCTTACATTTGTATACGATCACGTGTCTCCCTGTTATGCGTGGGAATACTTGGGAACAGTATAAAAGCACCCGTGAGCTAAATTCGGCCCCAAAGTTTCTTCAAGTGCAGTCGCAAAAACCATCAGGTGCTATGATGAAACTGGCTCTCATGAGGACCTCCACAGGAATGGAAGACCCAGAGTTACTTCTGCTGCAGAGGATAAGTTCATTAGGGTTACCAGCCTCAGAAATTGCAGCCCAAATAAATGCTTCACAGAGTTCAAGTAACAGACATATCTCAACATCAGCTGTTCAGAGGAGACTGTGAATCAGGCCTTCATGGTCGAATTGCTAAAATCACTACTGAAGGACACCAATAAGAAGAAGAGACTTGCTTGGACCAAGAAACACGAGCAATGGACATTAGACAGGTGGAAATGTGTTATTTTGGTCTGGAGTCCAATTAGAACATTTTTGGTTCCAACTGCCGTGTCTTTGTGAGCAGCGGTGTGGGTGAACGGATGATCTCTGCATGTGTATTTCCCACCGTAAAGCATGGAGAAGGAGGTATTATGGTGTGGGGGTGCTTTGCTTGTGACATGGTGGTTTATTTAGAATTAAAGGCACACTTAAACAGCATGCCTACCACAGCATTCTGCAGCGATTCGCCATCCCATCTGGTTTGGGCTTAGTGGGACTGTCATTTGTTTTTCCAACAGGACAATGACCCAACACACCTCCAGGCTCTAAGGGCTATTTTTCCAAGAAGGAGAGTGATGGAGTGCTGCACCAGATGACCTGGCCTCCACAATCACCTGACCTCAACTCAATTGAGATGGTTTGGGATGAGTCGGAGCGCAGAGTGAAGGAAAAGCAGCCAACAAGTGCCAAGTGCTCATCATATGTGGGAACTCCTTCAACACTGTTGGAAAACCATTCCAGGTGAAGCTGGTTGAAAGAATGCCAAGAATGTGCAAAGCTGTCATCAAGGCAAAGGGTGGCTATTTGAAGAATCTCAAATCTAAAATATATTTTGATTTGTGTAACACTTTTTTGGTTACCACATGATTCCATATGTGTTATTTTATAGTTTTGATGTCTTCACTATTATTCTACAATGTATAAAATAGTAAAAAATAAAGAAAAATCCTTGAATGAGCAGGTGTTGTAAAAATGTTTACCGATTTGATTATAGAAAAGTATGTGGACTCAACTTCAGATCTGGGGATTCGGCTATTTCAGCCACACCCGTTGCTGACAAGTGTATAAAATCAAACACACAGCCTTGCAATCTCCATAGACAAACATTGGCAGGAGAATGGCCTTACTGAAGAGCTCCAACAAGTCAATTCGTCAAATTTACTCCCTGCTAGAGCTGCACCGGTTATCAACTGTAAGTGCGGTTATTGTGAAGTGGAAACGTCTAGGAGCAACAACGGCTCAGCCGCGACATGGCAGGCCACACAAGCTCACAATATGGGACCGACTCATAGCACGTAAAAATTGTTTGTCCTCGGTTGCAACACTCACTACCGAGTTCTAATCTTCCCCTGGAAGCAACGTCAGCATAAGAACTGTTCGTCGGGAGCTTCATGAAATGGGTTTCCATGGCCAAGCAGCCGCACACAAGCCTAAGATCACCATGCGCAATGCCAAGTGTTGGCTGCAGAGGTGTAAAGCTTGCTACCATTGGACTCTGGAGCAGTGGAAACGCGTTCTCTGGAGTGATGAATCACGCTTCACCATCTGGCAGTCTGATGGACGAATCTGGATTTGGCGGATGCCAGGTGAATGGTACCTGCTACCTGCCCCTATGAATAGTGCCAACTGTAAAGTTTGGTGGAGGAGAAATAATGGTCTGGGCCTTTCATGGTTTGGGCTAGGCCCCTTAGTTCCACTAAAGGGGAATCTTAACGCTACAGCATAGTGACATTCTAGACAATTCTGTGCTTCCAACTTTGTGGCAACAGTTTTGGGAATTCCCTTTCTCCCATTGATATGCAATGTTAACCTTGTGTGTACCCTATTGAAGACAGCAGTTCTGAGTGGAGTCAGCGGACAGGCTACGACCTGCCTAACCTGCAGCAGGAGTTCAGGACCACACCAGAGGGAGCCAGAAAAGAAACAGACGATGCACTGCCTGACAGAATTAAGGTACAAGAACTGCACTTGGCAATGTAAAGTTAAGCAATCAAATGTATTTATAAAGCCCTTTTTACATCAGACGATGTCACAAAGTGCTATACAGAAACCCAGTCTAAAACCCCAAACAGCAAGCAATGCAGGTGTAGAAGCACGGTGGCTAGGAAAAACTCCCTAGAAAGGCAGGAACCTTGGAAGAAACCTAGAGAAGAACCAGGCTCTGAGGGGAGGCCTGGTTCCTCTTCTGGCTGTGCCGGGTTGAGATTATAACAGTACATGCCCAAGATGTTCAAACGTTCATAAATGACCAACAGGGTCAAATAATAATCACAGTGGTTGTAGAGGGTGCAACAGGTCAGCACCTCAGGAGTAAATGTCAGTTGGCTTTTCATAGACAATCATTCAGAGTTAGAGACAGCGAGTGCGGTAGAGAGAGTCGAAAAACAGCAGGTCTGGGACATGTTAGCATGTCCGGTGAACAGGTCAGGGTGCCGTAGCCGCAGGCAGAACAGTTGAAACTTTAACAGCAGCACGACCACGTGGACTGGGGACAGCAAGGAGTCATCAGGCCAGGTAGTCCTGAAGCATGGTCCCAGGGCTCAGGTCCTCCGGGAGGGAGAGGACACCGGATAAGACAGGAGAAATACTCCAGATATAACAGACTGACCCTAGCCCCCGACACAAACTATCGCAGCATAAATACTGGCGGCTGAGACGGGAGGGGTCGGGGAGACCCTGTGGCCCTGTCCGACGATTCCCCCGGACAGGGCCAACCAGGCAGGTTATAACCCCACCTACTTTGCCAAAGCACAGCCCCCACAACACTAGAGGGATATCTTCAAACAACCAATTTACTACCCTGAGACAAGGCTGAGTGTAGCCCACGAATATCTCCCCTACGGCACGAACACAAGGGCGGCGCCAACCCGGACAGGAACATCACGTCAGTGACTCAACCCACTCAAGTGACGCATCTCTCCTAGGGGCGGCATGGTAGAGCACCAGTGACTCAGGGTTAGAGGAAGATAATCCCAGTGGAGAGAGGGGCACCAGCCAGGCAGAGACACCAAGGGCGGGTCATCGCTCCAGTGCCTTTCACCCTCACACCCCTGGGCCAGACTGCACTCATAGGACCTACTGAAGAGATGTGTCTTGCATAAGTATTCATCACCCTTTGCATTTTTCCTATTTTGTTGCATTACAACCTGTAATTTAAATGGATTTCTATTTGGATTTCATGTAATGGACCTACACAAAATAGTCCAAATTGGTGAAGTGAAATGAAAAAAATAACTGYTGCGTGCATATGTATTCGCCCCTTTTGCTATGAAGCCCCTAAATAAGAGCTGGTGCAACCAATTACCTTCAGAAGTCACACAATTTAGATATCACACAGGTGGACATTATTTAAGTGTCACATGATTTGTCACATGATCTCAGTATATATACACCTGTTCTGAAAGGCCCCAGAGTCTGCAACACCACTAAGCAAGGGGCACCACCAAGCAAGCGGCACCATGAAGACCAAGGAGCTCTCCAAACAGGTCAGGGACAAAGTTGTGCAGAAGTACAGATCAGATCAGGGTTGGGTTTTTAAAAAATATCCAAAACTTTTAACATCCCATGGAGTACCATTAAATCCATTATAAATAAAATGGAAAGAATATGGCACCACAACAAACCAGCCAAGAGAGGGCCGCCACCAAAACTCACAGACCAGGCAAGAAGGGCATTATATCAGAGAGGCAACAAAGGGACCAAAGATAAAGCTGCAAAGCTCCACAGCGGAAAATTTGAGTATCTGTCCATAGGACCACTTTAAGCCGTACACTCCACAGAGCTGGGCTTTATGGAAGAGTGTCCAGAAAAAAGCCATTGCTTAAAGAAAAAAATAAGCAAACACATTTGGTGTTCGCCAAACGGTATGTGGGAGACTCCCCAAACATATGGAAGAAGGTACTCTGGTCAGATGAGACTAAAATGTAGCTTTTTGTCCATCAAGGGAAAGGCTATGTCTGCCTCAAACCCAACACCTCTTATCATCCTGAGAATAACATCCCCACAGGGAATGAATTTTCTTCGACAGGGACTGGAAAACTGGTCAGAATTGAAGGAATGATGGGTGGTGCTAAATACAGGGAAATTCTTGAGGGAAACTTGTTTCAGTCTTTCAGAGATTTGAGACTGGGACGGAGGTTCACCTTCCAGCAGGACAATGACTCTAAGCATACTGCTAAAGCAACACTCGAGTGGTTCAAGGGGAAACATTTAAATGTGTTTGAATGGCCTAGTCAAAGCCCAGACCTCAATCCAATTGAGAATCTGTGGTATGACTTAAAGATTGCTGTACACCTGCGGAACCCATCCAACTTGAAGAAGCTGGAGCAGTTTTGCCTTAAGGAATTGGCAGAAGTCCCAGTGGTTAGATGTGCCAAGCTTATAGAGACATGCCCCAAGAGATGTGCAGCTGTAATTGCTTCAAAAGGTGTCTACAAAGGTTTGACTTTGTGGGGGGTGAATAGTTATGCACGTTCAAGTTTTCTGTTTTTTGTCTTATTTCTTGTTTGTTTCACAATAAAAAAAWATATATATTTTGCATCTTCAAAGTAGTAGGCATATTGTGTAAATCAAATGATGAAAAAAWAATAATAATAATAAAATCCATTTTGATTCCAGGTTGTAAGGCAACAAAATAGGAAAAATGCCAAGGGGGGTGAAGACTTTCGCAAGCCACTGTAAAGGTCGAGACCGAGTCTGTGTCTCTCACATAGATAGGCAGACCATTCCATAAAAAGCCCTGCCTCCAGCTGTTTGCTTAGAAATTCTAGGGACAATAAGGAGGTCTGCGTCTTGCGACCGTAGCGTACGTATGTACAGCAAGACCAAATCGGAGAGATGGCTAGGAGCAAGCCCATGTAATGCTTTGTAGGTTAGAAGTAAAACCTTAATGTCTTTATATGGCAATTTGAGTGTATTGGTGAAGATGTCTAGTTTGCACGTGGTTTAATATTCATGAGAAGAATGTGTGTCCACTCCAGAACCTGCTGCGCGAAGTGCACCAGGAGGGCATGCAGGTGCTGTCCCTGTCGGCACTTCCAATCCCAGAGGGCGAGGCTGACCCAGCCAGCCTGTTCCACCATTCCCAGGGCTGGCCCAACGAGAGAGAGGCCTTGCTGGCCACCGTGGAGTCCCTCAAGGCCCTCATAACCCAGATTCAGACACGCAGCAGGGAAACACAGGTACAGGACTGGTAGCATCTGTACATTGTAGCATGGATACTTTGTGCTGGTAGCCTTTCTTAAATACAGTAGGGGTTTTGTTGGTCGCAGTTTAAATTAAACATAGCTTTTAAGGCTTAATTGAGCCTTCAGAAACCCTTTTCTCTCTCATTTTCTTTAAATAGACATGTCTATGTGCTTGTGTATGTTCAGACCCCAGGTAGTGCGGACTGGCGTGGAGAGCTGCTGGGGGCAGTGCAGCAGGTGTTTGTGAGGGAGCGGAGTGTGCTGAAGAGCGCTGCCTATGCCCGACTGGACCTGCTGGACACTAGCGACGCGATCATCCACCTCAACCAGCTGGAGCACAGGCTAGCCGAGCAGGTCACTGAAAAACGATGTATACTTTAGCCTAACTGCTGGCTAACCTTAGCATTAGCCTCAACTAGCTGGAGCACAGGCTAGCCAAGCAGGTAGCAACAAACACTTAAAACTCAAGTTAGTGTTACCTGCTTATGTTATTATTAGCATATTAACTAGCTGGAGAGTGGGATATAGCCAACAGGTAACAGAAAAAATATTGAGCCATTTTAGTATAGTGCCTGTTTCTCCACTTTGTAGAAAAACTTGGTCATATGTATTTGTGTACAGTTGTTTTTAAGTTCCAAGGCTAAACTGTGGCTGTGTATCTACAGGACACCCATCACAGAGATGCCATGGGGATGCTCCAGACTGCAGACAGAAGCAGTTTGCTGACAGAGGTCCGGCAGCTCCGGGCCCAGCTAGAACAAATCCAAGGCCAGGAGCCTGGCAGGAGAGGCAGATCCAATCATGGTCTGTAGTCTGTGCCTCCAGTGGTTTCTTCTGCCATTTGTGTGTTAGTTGTAAGGACACATAGGGATGATGGATGAATGGCTGGGGGGGGCTGAATGAGTGAAGGCTGGATGGATGGATAAATTAATTGATTTATTGACTGACTAATATATATAGTAAATTGTCTTAGACGAGGTCACAGTTATTGAACTCAGTGCAACCGATATAATTTAATTTAAAAAAGGATAAACAGCAGCTGATTCTATTGCCTTGCATGTTGTTTTGTCTGGCTGTTCATCCCACTCAGGTGTTGAGCAGCAGAGGGAGAGAGGTGGTGTTCCAGAGCCCCACATTCTGCTGCAGGCTGACAGGGCCCTGGAGGAGCTGAAGGGAGAGCTGGCCCAGACCAAACTAGAGCTGGAGACCACGCTCAAGGCCCAGTACAAACACCTGAAGGAGCTGGACACAGTCAGGTAAGGTTTTAATGCACGCTCACACACAGTTTGATGCATAAAAGAGCAGAACATTGTCAGGTATGACTATTTAGGGATAAAGAGATAAAGTTTACCTTCCTAGTTGCTGTTGGATGGATCCAGCCTGGTGTCATTGTCTTTGTTTCTAGAACGGAGATGTCACAGAAGGCTGCTGAGGTGGACACCCTGGCGGACAGACTGGCAGACGAACAGAAGAAGGCCAGAGAGCTGCAGTGGGCCTTCGAGAAGGAGAAGTGTAAATCAGACAAGAAAGAGGAGCTGGAGAGAGAGGAGCTGGAGGTAAGACAGTTTGTAGTGAAGGTAGAAGACTAGTGTCCCTGTGTTTTCAGGTATAATTGCCTACTTGTTTCCACATGTCTTCTCTTTAGTGTGTGTTTACTTAAATGTAGTGATTTACTGATATGTTCACTTTAGTCACTGGGGTATTATCTAGTCAAGTGTGTTTCACAAGTATCTCTTGTCTTTACACCCCTTCCCTCCAGGATCTCAAACTGGCCCTGGAGATTCAGCAGAGTCTCGTAGCCCAGCTGACCTCAACCCTAGGCCAGGAGCGCCAGTCCTCCTCCCAGCTGTCCCTCCAGGCCGAACAGGAGCGCTCCAGGCTGCAGACCCAGGCCTCGCAGCTCCACGTCCAGCTAGTGTCGGAGCGAGCCCGGGCCCAGGAGCTGAGTAATGCCCTGGGGAGAGAGAAGGAGCATCGCCACTATGGCTCCTCCTGGAGAGAAAACCCAGAGGGGGAGGTGGCTGAGAAGGGGGAGGATGAAGTGGTGGGAGGGGCGATGTCATCCGAAGGTCTGCTAGAGGGTCTGCAGAGGGAGCTGGACAAGAAGCATGCTCAGGTGGACTGTTTGTTTGTAGATGAAGCAGACGCACACCTACATACACACTAGTTACAGCAAGTCGTATGATGCTCTATGGGTATGTGATACAAGGTACAATCAATGTAGTCTGGCTAACGCCTAACTCAGTCCGCCTGACTTTAGTCCGGAAAGGCTGTTTTGATGTTTTCGTTACGATGTGTCGATAATGAAGGGGGCTGTGTTTGTACTGGTTGGTTCCTCCTCTGTGTCTTTCTCACTCAAACACCCACAGGCACGGCCACACATAGCCCCCCTTCTATTACAACTGTTGGATTTTCAAATCCCAAACAAGAGGTCTCAAATTAACATTTGAGAGAACCAATCAATGAGTCTGCAGAATTTCTGAGTGAATATTGCATTAACAAACGGCCTCCTGTCCCGACCAGTGAGTCACAGCTCTTCCTTGCTGTGTGGCTACATGGATCGCGTCAGCCAGTCTGCTATCAATGCCCTGCACACAGGAGATTCACATAAAGTGCTCGCAAAATATAGTGTTGGCAGTGTGACCAGTTATGTGATGTGATTCTGCACCCCCACTAAATTGCACGACAAAGTGGCTCATCAGGTGGTGCATATGCTTTCTCCAAACTGTCATGACGACTTTACATAGGCATTACTGCTATAGTGACTATATTTACCTTTACTTCTGCATTCCCACTAAATCCTGTGACCATCTATTCCCTCTTCAGGTGGTTAGTCTGCTGGACGAAGTGGAGGCCCAGAAGCTGGCGGCGGTGCAACGGGAGGAGGAGCTAACCTCTGCAGCTCAGAGGTCATGCAAGGACCAGGAGGCTCTGCGGGAGGCCAAGGGCCAGCTGGAAAGCCTGGGGGAGCAGGCACGGGAGGCCATGGAGCAGCTGAATAGAGAGGTGCAGCAGGGGAAGCGGCTGGAGCAAGAGAAGGAGAGGCTCCAGGAGAGAGTGGTCCAGCTGGGAGAGACGAGAGAGGTGGAGAGGAGCGGGACGCAGCAGCAGCCTGATAACCAAAACGTAGGTGACATTTATATATCCTACATTCATACACTTTGAATGAACCAAATACAGCGCTTTAGTGTCAGATAGTACAATTGAATTATGTTTTAGAGAAAATGTTTTAGCTATTGATACTACGATATTGCGTCTATTAGCCTGTCTTGTTGTTAGAACCCAGCTATGTATGATGATACAATATTCTATAGTACATAGCCTTGTCAACTCTGTTGTGCAGTGTTGCTCCAAGGTAATAATAGATAATAATGTAAATGTTTTACACTCAGCAACAGAATAATAATGTAGGATAATCCACAATTAGGGCCAGTTATTAGTTATTTAAACTCTGTGTCATGTGTCTAGGGGTGGCAGGTAGCCTATCGGTTAGAGCATTGGGCCAGTAACCAAAGGGTTGCTGGTTCGATTACCAGAGCCACCAAGATAACAAAAGTCTGTCTTTCCTTGAGCAAGGCACTTAACCCATAATTGGCTCCAGGCACCGTACTACTATTGCTGACCCTGTAAAACAACACATTTAACTGCACCTATCCATGTATGTGACAATCAAGCATACAGTGCATTCGGAAAGTATTCAGAACCCTTGCCATTTTTCCCTCATCAATCTACACACAATGCCCCATAAAGACGAAGCGAAAACAGGTTTTTTGAATTTTTTGCAAATGTATTCAAAATACAAAAACAATACCTATTCAGACCCTTTACTAGGAGACTCGAAATTGAGCTCAGGTGCATCCTGTTTCCATTGATCATCCTTGAGATGTTTCTACAACTTGATTGGAGTCCACCTGTGGTAAATTCAATTGATTGGACATGATTTGGACAAGCACACACCTGTCTATATAAGGACCCACAGTTGACAGTGCATGTCAGAGCAAAATCCAAGCCGTGAGGCCGAAGGAATTGTCTGTAGGGCCCCGAGACATGATTGTGTCAAGGCACAGATCTGGGAAAGGATACCAAAAAATGTCTGCAGCGTGCAAGTTCCCCAAGAACACACTGGCCTCCATCATTCTTAAATGGAAGAAGTTTGAAACCACCAAGACTCTTTCTAGAGCTGACCGCCTGGCCAAACTGAGCAATCGGGGGAGAAGGGCATTGGTCAGAGAGGTGAGCGAGAACCTGATTGTCACTCTGACAGAGCTCCAGAGTTCCTCTGTGGAGATGGGAGAACCTTCCCACCTTCCAGAAGGACAACCACCTCTGCAGCACTCCACCAATCAGGCCTTTATGGTGGAGTGGCCAGACGGAAGCCACTCCTCAGTAAAAGGCACATGACAGCTTGGAGCTTGCCAAAAGGCACCTAAAGGACTCCTAGACCATGAGAAACAATATTATCTGGTCTGATGAAACCAAGATTGAACTTTTTGGCCTGAATGCCAAGCGTCACGTCTGGAGGAAACCTGGCACCATCTCTACGGTAAAGCATGGTGGTGGCAGCATCATGCTCTGGGGATGTTTTTCAGCTGCATGGACTGGGAGAATAGTCAGGATCAAATGAAAGCTGAACGGAGCAAAGTACAGAGAGATCCTAGATGAACCTGCTCCAAAGTGCTCAGGACCTCAGACTGGGGCAAATGTTCACCTTCCAACAGGACAATGACACTAAGCACAAAGCCAAGACAACTCAGGAGTGGCTTCGGGACAAGTCTCTGAATGTCCTTGAGTGGCCAGCCAAACCCAGGACTTGAACCCGATCAAGCATCTCTGGAGAGACCTGAAAATAGCTGTGCAGCGACGCTCCCCATCCAAGCTGACAGAGCTTTTGAGGATATGCAGAGAAGAATGTGATTAACTCCCCAAATACAGGTGTGCCAAGCTTGTAGTGTCATACCCTAGAAGATTCGAGGCTATAATCACTGCCAAAGGTGCTTCTACAAAGTACGGAGTATTGGGTCTGAATACTTATGTAAATGTTATATTTCTTTTTTTAAATATGTGCCAGGTTTCTAAAAACCTGTTTTTGCTTTGTCATTATGAAGTATTGTTTGTAGATGTAATCAATTTTAGAACAAGGCTGTAACGTAATAAAATGGGGAAACTTTTAAGGGGTCTGAATACTTTCAGAATGTCTGTATATTTAAGCAATAAGGCCCGGGGGTGTGGTATATGGCCAATATACGATGGCTAAAAGCTGTCGTATATTGGCCATATTCCACTGAGGTGCCTTAATCCTATTATAAACCGGTTACCAACGTAATTAGAGCAGTACAAATAAATGTTTTGTCATAGCGGGGTATATGGTGTGATATACCACGGCTGTCAGCCAATCAGCATTCAGGGCTCGAACCACCCAGTTTATAATTTTTTATAACCTGCAGGCTCTGAATGGTAAGTGATCATAATGACATTTCTGTACTGTGTCTGTGACTGTAGCAGGCTTTGTGGAAAGGCGAGCCCACAGACCGGACCAGAGACTGGGTGTTCAAGTCTGGCGACACGCTGACTGTCAACCCCAGCACACCTTCCCTCCTCAAAGTCACTGGGACAGGGGGCAACCTCGCCCCCCACTATGACCCCAAACACTCAGACAAGGTCTTGGGCAAACTGCAGCTCATCGCAGCCAAGATCCAAACCTTGGTCAGCAAGGGCTCTGGCAGGTATGACACAATTTCTTAACAACTTTCTCAAAACAGTTGTACATTATATTCATGACTTCAACATTTGATTGAAGTGAATTGTTGTAGTGACTGGTAAATATATGTGCAGGTGTAGATTTATGTTGTGGTTGTGTGGATTGATGCTTGTGTGTGCAGGCTGACTACGGAGGTGGACAGTGAAGGACTGTCGTGGCTGCAGTCGAACATTGATGAGGTCATCACTATGCTGCAGCAGTCTCCAGCGCTCCCCTTGGTCACCTCGGTGAATTGACACTTCTCATTTCAGACTACTTAGATGAGATTGATGTTTATTGTCCTACAAAAATATCTTAGCACAGCTCACACATTATATACATAAACCACATAGAAAACCCAACAGGAAACAAACTACAGTCTTAGTCAAACTTAAATAGTAACCCCCTGCCCATCACCTGCACATGTAGGAGGAAGCTACTCTACTTGATGTATAGAGTATTTGTATGACTTCAGTGGCTAGTGAACACTGGTATTTCTTCTCCGCTGTGTCCACAGAGCACCGCCCTGGTGGCGGGTGGCCAGTCCAGCTCCCTGGCAGAGCGGCTGCTGAGACAGAATGCTGAGCTCACAGGCTTCGTCAGCCGTCTGACAGAGGAGAAGAACGATCTGCGCAACCAGACCCTCCGCCTGGAGGACGAGCTTCGACGCTACCGCCAGGCTGGTCTGGGATCAGGGGGCAGCGTGAGTTACAATACTAGAACTAACGCGGCTAAGGGCTAGTGACGGGTCTGGGATCAGTACAACACTAGTCAAATACTATACAAGGCCAGTGGCAGGTCGGGAATATAGGGACATGGGACAGAGTACAATGCTGGATTGTGGAGGCACCTAGAAATGGCAGAGAAGTAGCTTGTGGAGACATTGCTTTAATTTGCACCAACCTAACACGACCCCTCTCAACCTCATTCCCTCCAGTCCAGGAGAGGTGGCGCGGACAAGCAGCAGGAGGCGGCCAGCATTCTGTTCTCGTCGGAGCGCGAAGCCTGGACCAGGGAGAGGAGCCGGCTGGAGAAGGTCCTACGTCTAGCCCAGGCAGAGGTGACCCGACTCAGAGGAGAGATCAGGACAGAGTCCCTCAGAGACATGACCGGACCGGAGACAGACAACTCCACACTGACTGTGAGCTCAAATCTGCCCTGCATTTCTCCATGACACTTACCTCTTTCAAATCTACCGCTTTTCCACTCTTTGTCAAATTTGATTAGCAAATACGTTGTTGCACATCTATACAACCCACTTAACAATCACACACTTTTTCAACCCTCCTTTTTCTCTCTCCTATTCCCCTTCTCCAGAAGATATATGGCAAGTACCTACGCTCCGAGAGTTTCCGCAAGGCCCTGATCTACCAGAAGAAGTACCTGCTGCTGCTGCTCGGTGGCTTCCAGGAGTGCGAGGAAGCCACGCTGTCGATCATCGCCCGCATGGGCAGCCGGCCCTCCCACTGCAGCCTGGAGTCCCTGACACAAAGCCGCCGGGGGCTGACGCGCTTCCGCTCGGCCGTCCGCGTCTCCATCGCCCTCTCCAGGTAAACAATTGGAACTGGAGTGGTAGGATGGCGTTGCACCTGTTAGGAGGCTATAGGATAGCTGGTTGCTTATGATCATATGGGTTTTATTGTTAGCATGTTGCCCTCTCCTGGTCAACAGAGCAGCGTAGACTGTTGTTGTTGTTGTGAGGCTATAGCTGCTAAAATATAATGCTCTGCAGTTTAAAGACCTTTATGAGTAGCTTATAGCTAAATTATACTTATTAAAAACCTTAATCAAGTTTATAGCTGATTAGTTATTACTTCAAAACTTGAGTTCATACAGCATCATACAATATCAGTAGTTATTTTAATAAACACAGATGGATTGTTCTGATTGTACTGTAGGCTAATGGTCCTCTGTACTCTAATGGAGTTGTTAAACTCATTCTATGGAAGGCCTGTGTCTTCATTTCGATTAGGACCTAGACAACCAGGGAGGGGAGTTTCTTACTAATAAGTGACCTTAATAAATCAATCTAGTATAAGGGAGGAGCGAAATCCCGCATACACTCGGCCCTCCGTGGAGCGAGTTTGACACAGTCTTTGAATCAGACTGTTCTGTTCTTCCAGAATGCGTTTCCTGGTCAAGCGATGGCATAAAACTACAGGGATGAGCTCCATAACATCTGTCAACGTGAACAGAAATGGCCTGGGGCAGTCAACGGGTATGAAAATCACATTTCCTCACACTATCCCAACACCAGGAAAATATACTGGGAGAATCACATGGAATGAATGGACTGGTTGAGTTAAATGGTAAAGAACCAAGCTAGGCTAACCTAGACTTACACACGTGTAGTCAATGAAGTGCTGATTGATCAGGTGGTACACAATGCTAGCTAACCTAAATAAATAACCTGAATATTCTAAAATGCTAGGTTCAATGCAAAGCAGAAAATGTATAATTACCTTTTCGTTGACTGACTCATTGATCCTGTTTTGTGAGAGAAACCCCCCCACAGAGGACTGACAACTGTCTCTCGTCCTCTTCAGGTAATGAGGTGAGGACAGACTCACCCTACCTGCAACCGGGGAGTGTGGAGGTGTACGGAGAGAGGAGAGGGGCCTCCCCCAGGTCCGCCCTCTCCTCTGCACAACACAGGTTCCACATGGCGGAGGACTCTGGCCCTCTGACCTGCTCCCACCTCCAGAACTACGACCCTGACCGAGCGCTCACCGACTACATCTCCAGATTGGAGGCCCTGCAGAGGAGACTGGGGAGCGTGCAGTCAGGTAACAGACACGCACACACACTTCCAACTGTACTACTTCACACCATTTAGAGTTAAATAATGTAATGCAAAAGCAGAAATTGCCTTCTCATTCAATCACCCATGAAAATATGTGCAGATGATGCTTGAAATGTTCTTGTCAAGAGTTCAGTCTTGGGATCTAAACCACTTCATTTTGCCCTTCCTAGGTTCTTCTTCATATGCTCAATTGCACTTTGGAATAAAAAGATAGAAGTCTATAAATTACGTTGGAACTGGCTTGATGAAACTCAGTTGCCTTTTCTTGTGCTGAGCTTCGGTATTTTGTATCATTCTGCTGTGTACAGTATATTACGTGAGGACCAAAAGACATTGTGTTGTGTGTAGACATCTTATAATCTGGCTTTTTGTCACCAGCACTTGAAACAGCTTCTATGTTTGTAAACTTTGGTCTGCCTCTTTGTTGTGGATGAACACAATCACGTTAAATGTATATTTGTGGAATGCTAATTTAAATGAAAAACCTGGAATAATTTAAATTATACTGTGTATGTTACTTTGTGTGGGTGGAAGAATACGTAGAGCAGGCTTCTCCGGACAACTCCAGCCCTGGATAGGAACCGGGTGGGCGTGCAGGTCTTTGCTCCAACCCAGCACTAACACACCAGATTAAAGTAACTGTGGTTTCTTAAATGGAAGTCCATGATTGATGGATTATTGGAAATGTTGGTTAGTGCCGGGCTGGAACAAAAGCCTGCACACCCAGTAGCTCCCCAGGACGGGAATTGGGAGAACTCTGCCATGGAGAATTTGACTTTACTGTTGAGGCTGCTACATGATCTATATACACCACACTGTGTTTTATTAGAATGGTTTCTTGGACAGACTACAGAGGACAATTTGTAGAAGACATATTTTTGTAAAGGTAGGAGCTTTGAATTTTCTGGGTATTTTGTCAAAAACAGAAATAAATATGAATTTTAACACTTGAAAGATGTGGTCGCACCGTTTTTTTTTTTATTCAACTCCACTGACACAACAATTTGATTTTACAGGTACACATTTAATTAGTTCTAACAGTTGTAAAACAAAATAGAACTTGAGCTAAAATATGAATCTGGTATGGGGGAAATGTACAGTCAATAAAATGATGGTGTAAAGACAAATTGAACATGATATTTAGATTTTTTTAATATATATATATATATATATATATATAAAGGACCAATGTTCACAACAGTAGGCTTCAAATAGTCAAATCAATCAAAAACAAAATTGACTAATAATTTTCCATTGTCAAGGCACTACATGGGTCAAACTGACCCATATTACCCTGACCGTCCAACATTCCCACTCAATACACTTAGTCGTGTTTATTAGTGCACACAACAGAAAACTGAAATTTGTCTCATTGAGCAAGTGCAGGTTGTCCCTCCATGTTTCAAGTCCATTTTCTTTGTTTGACCCAGCCCAGGTTCTCTATCTTTGTACAATTATATGAATGGACAGTAGTACATACAAAGTCAGTGCTCGTCAGTTTGATCACTGATCTCTATGAATCAATGGATAAGGATCAGTGGTTTTACTATTTCTCACTGCTCTGTAAAAGGCAGTGCTTTTTACTCCAGTAATATCCATCCTTACTGTAATAGTGTCACTCATACACACAGGAGACGATCACATTTCAGACAGTGAAAGCCTACGCTGAGCACCAAAAGTCTTGGGACAGTGACACATTTGTTTTGGCTCTGCACTTTGGATTTGAAATGATACTATGATATTTATGCCTCTTCACTTTCTCACGGATTATTCATTCAGTATTATCTGTAATCATAGTAGCATCCACGTTAATGTAGAAGTGTTTAGAAACATTCTGTTCTTATTTACAATAAATGTGACTCCAAAATGACACAATACATTATCTACCATTTATTTCTATTGGGCACAAAATGATCTGAAACACAACCAGAACTATTAGCAAGTGCATCTAACAAGTTTGCAGTCACAAGCTTAATGTAATCTTTGCATGCTAGTAATATGGGACCAAATACTAAACTTTTGACTACTTTAAAACACATAAGAGAATTTGTCCCAATACTTTTGGTCCCCTAAAATTGGGGGGACCAAATTAAAGCTGACAGTCTGCACTTTAACCTCAAAGTTACAGAGCCATAAATATCATAGTTATTGTATCATTTCAAATCCAAAGTTCTGGAGTACAGAGCCAAAACAACAAAAAATGTGCCACTGTCCCAATACTTTTGGAGCTCACGTTATATGTATTACCATGACAGTTGAAATAGAATGGCCAAAAGACGAAGCCTGCACAAACAGATCTAATTTAGGATTAGACTAGAAGCCGTTAGTGAAAAAACAAACTGATTCAGTGTCCATTCTAACAACTAAAAAACAAGGCAAACATAAGGTGGGGGCAACACAAAGTAAAGTTAATTTCCAGCCAGAACTCTGTGCATTAACTTGCACAGTTCCTAAATTCAAGTACAATAATTTCCTCTAAATCAAACCATTTTTGGTAAGTACGGTTGTTTGTTGGGGGAAATCTGAAATGGCTCCCTATTTCCTATATAGTGCACTACTTTTGGCCGCAGCCCTATGACGCTCTGGACAAAATGAGTACACTATAGAATAGGAAGCCATTTTGGACAAAGCCTTGCCCTTCTCCTGGGTGTAACCTCTTTTCTCTGCTGTGTTTTGAGCTCAGTGTCTCTTAGTGTTGCCTCCTCTTGTATCTGATGACGGGGTTGTGTGGGGTGTGGATCATGGTTGTGTAGTTGATTGTGGGGAAGTAGCCATCGACCAGGTCAAATTCAAAAAGGCGCAGCATGGTAGACCAGATGGTCTTGATCTGAACGTAGGCAAAGTTCTCCCCAATGCAGCGGTGACGGCCTAGAAGACAGAGAACATCCGTGTTTTTTAATGAGTCATGGTAATGAGGGTAAAATCAGGTGATCCTTTGTGGCATGAGACAGCTTTGTATGGTAGTWAAGTCCATATTTTTATATATTGAGCAAGAGCCCCACCTACTGACAAAATACTTATTTACACATGAAAACACACTGTATGACAGCTGTTTCCCCTACCATTGTGTATATGCTTTGACACTTCTGTTTTCTCTTAAAGATGGCAGATCACCTAACTTATTACATGCTGTTAAAAGGGAGGAAATAACAAAAACATATTCTTACCGGCTCCAAAGGGCACATAGGCAAATTTCTCAACTGCGGCAGGGTTATCATTGAGGTAGCGGTCAGGCCTGAACTCCATCCTCTCTGTCCAGGTGTCCTGCAGACGGTGATTGACCGTCGGGGACACGCACACCTGGTGGCCGGCTGGGATGGTGTAGCCTGCTGCAGTCTGGGGGTGAATGGAAGTAAAGGGTCAGGGTTGTTCAATGGTCACTCACCTATTATACACATGCATTTATCTGGGTTGGGGCTCCATTCCATTTCAATGTACAAAATATATATATGGACAATTTACATTATGGCCATTTCTCTCTCAAATTCAGTGTCCCAAAAAAAAAAAAAAAAATATTTACTGATATTATAAGGGAATTGAAAAAATGTCTATGACGGTAGTAGGAATAATTTCATGGGCATTCGTAACCGCCCAACAAATAATGACATCGATCTTACCTGAGGAGAGCGTGCCATTCTCATCATGGTCATGATGGGTGGACGTAGTCGGAGGGTCTCTTTCAAACAGCGGTCCAACAAAGTCAGGTCCTTCAGCTGATGAATGAACAAGAGACCAGGTAAGAAAAGACCATGCCAAATGAATAGCTGAACTTATGGTTTAACAGTCTAGAAAAACAGTTCTAAACTGAAGTTGCTCACATACAATGTCCAATTACCCAGTTTTAAATAGAATATGGTCAAAAAATAAACGGATCTTAATAAGTTTAAACAAAATAATTAATAAAAATTAATGTACATTTGTAGGCCAAGGTAAAAACATTATTCATATTTTCAACAACAAAATTCTAGTGTAATCTATGGCCATTTATGTGCAGTTGGCAATATGCCAGTTATGGATTCTGACCTGGTCAAAGTTGAGTGGGGGCAGGTCTTCTCCACATGCTGTTTTCTGTTCAGCGTAGCAGCGGTCCTGTAGAGCCTTATCTTTGCCCAGAAAGAAGCCCAACCAGGAACTAGTGGTGGAGGATGTGTGCTGTCCAGCCAGGAGTAGACCAATCAGCATGCCTGCTATCTCATCATCATTCAGGGGCCGCCCATCCCTTCAAAAAAGGCAGAAATAGTTAGGGCTGAAATGAGGAATCGATCTAAAATGGTTCAACAGTTATGGAACACCTTTAAACCAAAAGCCCATTCACTTCAGTCCTGTGGGGAGGCATAGATGCTTGTCCCATATGTATTAATACTGGCATCTGTCCCACTTATGTCTTACTTGTAGGTGGCATCTATGAGGGTCTGCAGCATYTCGTCCACTTTCTCTCCAGAGCTTCTGCGTTTCTGGGTGACRTTGTAGAAGATGTTCTTGATCTCCCTGTGTGCTCTGTCCCTTCGTCTGTACAAAAATGACAAAACTTGTTTTTTTCCTGCCTTAACGAAATAAGACATTCTCATATTGCTATTACCAACTCAGTCTATCACCCAGAACCCTAACCTGAGGATAGTACAATAAGACAGTATAAATTAAGTTTCAAGAGTAATAATTTCCAGCAACCATTCTGGTAACTGTCTAACTTGGTCTTTCACACAAAAAACCTAACCTGAAGATGGAACAGTTTGAATTGACCCTTGGTTGAGAGGACAGTATGAATGAAGTAGTTCTCTTACCTGAAACTAGGCAGCGGCAGCCAGCCGGGCAGCAGCCAGGCAGCATGGCTGAAGCCCCCGTCCAGGTCTGCGTAGAGCTGGGCCACCTTCTCGTCCAACATGCTGCGGATCTCCTTCCCATGCAGACAGGCACTGGCCGTCAGGATGATCAGCTCCGACAGGGCCTCAAACAGGTCTGAGAGAGGGAAGAGATGGAAAGACAGGAAGGAGTGAGAGCGATAGAATGAGTAAGCGAAAGAGAAAATAGGTCAGAATTGCGGACTGGATAACTTTGACTGTGCAGTACGGCTCAAATGTTATGACGTGTAACAAGTGATATGGCGTCTTCATAAACAGCAACGCCTCGCAAACAGATTCTAGCAAGAGTGTGAAGCAAAAGACTGCAGTCATTAGCAACCCATTAAGCATCTGTGCATGTGCATGGGAGATCAATGCACTCTTGAGCAACGTAATAGTAGCTACAGTACGTGACAACACATTTTGACTAGATTAGCCTAGATTGCTTCTTACTCATGTCAGAAGTCGCTCTGTTAAACACTACTTTTGGTAATGTCATAACGCTACCCTACCTTTACAGAAAAAAGGAACTATCTTAAAATGGATGGCAAGGTTCAAACTGTATTACAGTAGTTACAACACATTGATTACATGTGTATTGTTTTGTATTGCTAAGTATTACTGCACTGTTGGAGCTAAAAACAAGCATTTCGCTGCACCTGCGATAACATCTGCAAGTCTATGTACGCGACTAATACACTTTGATTTGATTTTGTTATATTGAGGTATTGCTTGAGAACTTGTTGATGGAAAATTGTGCTGAATTTTCTGAACAGTTGACATTGTACTTCACCCATGTCCCTACCCCGTGAGCTCTTATAGGTCTGAAAGGATTGGATAAGTATACTGTACTAATAATTCCACTTTGCTATCTGATAGGCCAAGTGGAAAATGTGTAATTCTGCTAACATCTTTTCTATCCTTTTAGGTCTACATTAAGTGGCTACAGTAGGGACTAGAGGTCAATTTGGAGCTGGGCATTTGGATTTAGTTTCTACAGTATTCCATGTGAAAAGATCAGACCGGTTGTAATGTCTCTGTCATCTTACTTTCTTCCCCGCTGTCTCCCCATCTTGAAAAGTACTCTTTAGTTTCCTCCTCGATGATTTCAACGTGCTGTTTGAAATGGGCGATGTTCAGTCCTGTCTTAAACATCTTCTTCTGTTCCAGGAAAATCTACAAAAGAAAATGAGTGGCAAAATATTCGCTAAATCAATACTTTGTTTCAGCTCATAAACCTATCATAAACTAAGGACAAACAAACTTCTGGCAAGACTTCTTTAAGTGGGGGGAAATTCTCTACATTTGTGAGTGCGAATGGGAGTATCTGAGTAAGTATTTATTTGCCTACATGGTTAGGTACATCGTATGCAACCCCTTTGCCAAAAACTGGCGTTGTCAATCGAGAATAGACATCCTCTGCATTGAGATCTTCGTTCTTGCTGTTGAACATCAGTGTGGCAGCCTCACTACCCAGAAGGTAGGTAAAGGTTTTGCCCACCATGGTAAAGCTGACAACGGGCCCATACTGTGAATATAAAGAAAATAAACCTTGTTTTAGCACCTTCTATAACGGGCACTTTCAAATGGCACTATACACCAGTAAGGTTCAGAAGCTGTATGATAGGAAAAGTTACTGTAACATTTTGTAAACTAAAGTATACTTTGCAGCAGTACTGTATTCTTACCTTTTCATATGCATTCTCCAGAAATTCAATGGGACTTTTCCCAAATGCTATGGCATGACCCAGAAATGGAATGCTAGAAGGTATGTATGGTGGGTATTTCTGAGAAAATAAAAACGTAAAATTAGAGACAGGAATAAAATACACAAGGCAATTGATTATGCACAATATGCAATAGTCTATGAATGCGGCATGAAACTATAACATTCACTGTCGCAGCCTTAATAATAATGTAATATATCTCAACTGATTTGTTGTTCATGTACATAACGTACCTTGTCTTCGTCGGAAGATTGTGACTGTTTGAGCACCAGTTTAGAAATATATCCCAAAGTTAGGGTGATCACAAACACTGCAAGGACCACCGATGTCACGTTGTCGCTCATTTTCCCGACGGTATTTTCTAGTAGCATACTACTAACTTGATATAAATGCATAGCCATTGTCACGTCTTCTGGTTGTTTCAATTCGTTGTAAAATATTGTAGGCCACTGCGACAGATTCCTTGCATTTGCAACAAATAAAAACAATCCGTAATCCGGTTGTCACTTCTACACCATCTAAATCGGTTTTCTACAAGGCACGAGGCTATTTGTATAAACGGAAAATAGTGTTCCCCAAAGCACAGTCAAATCCTTCTTGATTCCAATAGCATAGTTTATTCCCCTATAACGCTAAATGATAAGTGACCGCCAATACTGTTACTCGGCATCTCTACCTGTCGATATTAATTTAGTCCTGCCCCCGCCTGACAAATAAAGGCATTTCATTGGCTATTCGCTGTGTGTCCATCAGCTCCGCGGCTGCCTTCCTCCACTCTGGTTGGCTATCACTACCTGGAGTGATGTCTGGCTATATGATGTCATGGCAGAGTACAAGACGACACATTTGAACTCCTCCTCAACATTTACAGGATTGGTTCAACGGTGCCGAAGAGACCCTCCCCGAAATTGTTTTATTTTCTTCTCAAAACAGTGCGATGCTCGAGAGCATCAAAACGAATGCTTCGATTGCTGACTAACTGTCCTACAAATCAGCTTGCGTCCAGTAGCGATGCATGTTTAATACTCCTGCTGTGTTCTGGTCGAATTGGACCGATTTACAAGTTTTCTCTCTGAAAAATGTAGTTCATTTAATCTGATTGTCATACGGTTCCATAACCTTGTCCACACAGGGCACCTGAACACACAAAATATATTTTTTAATGATTTTCATAAAATGTTGGGTGTTTTATTTAACTTTTGTACACCTGTGGTGTTCCCGGTCAAAAATGACTGGTCATTAGAAATGAATGGGTGAGACTACAATTAGTGTATAAAATTGAGTTCCATTCATCAGATGAACACTTCCTCTCCCAGACCCCACATGCATGTTTGTTTGAGCACACACACACCTCACTCCCCTTCTTTGCTTCCATGGCAACCCCACGGGAACCTTTCCCCCACAGGAACCACACCTGTTGGCATTCTCACAAACAATCGCTAAATAGTTTCAATAATACACTGCTCAAAAAAATAAAGGGAACACTTAAACAACACAATGTAACTCCAAGTCAATCACACTTCTGTGAAATCAAACTGTCCACTTAGGAAGCAACACTGATTGACAATAAATTTCACTTGCTGTTGTGCAAATGGATTAGACAACAGGTGGAAATTATAGGCAATTAGCAAGACACCCCCAATAAAGGAGTGGTTCTGCAGGTGGTGACCACAGACCACTTCTCAGTTCCTATGCTTCCTGGCTTGAAATGGTTTGTTGTCGACTTTTGAATGCTGGCGGTGCTTTCACTCTAGTGGTAGCATGAGACGGAGTCTACAACCCACACAAGTGGCTCAGGTAGTGCAGCTCATCCAGGTGGCACATCAATGCGAGCTGTGGCAAGAAGGTTTGCTGTGTCTGTCAGCGTAGTTCCAGAGCATGGAGGCGCTACCAGGAGACAGGCCAGTACATCAGGAGACGTGGAGGAGGCCGTAGGAGGGCAACAACCCAGCAGCAGAACCGCTACCTCCGCCTTTGTGCAAGGAGGAGCACTAACAGAGCCCTGCAAAATGACCTCCAGCAGGCCACAAATGTGCATGTGTCTGCTCAAACGGTCAGAAACAGACTCCATGAGGGTGGGATGAGGGCCCGACGTCCACAGGTGGGGGTTGTGCTTACAGCCCAACACCGTGCAGGACGTTTGGCAATTTGCCAGAGAACACCAAGATTGGCAAATTCGCCACTGGCGCCCTGTGCTCTTCACAGATGAAAGCAGGTTCACACTGAGCACATGTGACAGACGTGACAGAGTCCTGGAGACGCCGTGGAGAACGTTCTGCTGCCTGCAACATCCTCCAGCATGACCGGTTTGGCGGTGGTCAGTCATGGTGTGGGGTGGCATTTCTTTGGGTGCCGCACAGCCCTCCATGGTCTCGCCAGAGGTAGCCTGACTGCCATTAGGTACCGAGATGAGATCCTCAGACCCCTTGTGAGACCATATGCTGGTGCGGTTGGCCCTCTGAAGCTAAGCAGGGTTGGTCCTGGTCAGTCCCTGGAGGGAGACCAGATGCTGCTGGAAGTGGTGTTGGAGGCCAGTAGGAGGCACTCTTTCCTCTGGTCTAAAAAAACAAATATCCCCAATGCCCCAGGGCAGTGATTGGGGACAGCTGCCCCCAGGGCAGTGATTGGGGACACTGCCCTGTGTAGGGTGCCGTCTTTCGGATGGGATGTTAAATGGGTGTCCTGACTCTCTGAGGTCATTAAAGATCCCATGGCACTTATCGAAAGAGTAGGGGTGTTAACCCCTGTGTCCTGGCTAAATTCCCAAGCTGTCCTTCATACCATCATGGTCACCTAATAATCCCCAGTTTACAATTGGCTCATTCCTCCTCCTCCTCCTCTCCCCTGTAACTATTCCCCAGGTCGTTGCTGTAAATGAGAATGTGTTCTCAGTCAACTTACCTGGTAAAATAATGGATAAATTAAATACATTTATTTGAGCAGAGTGCCCTCATGTGGCAGCTACTGCTGTTACCTTGCCAGTCCTTGGTCTGATTTCTGACAACATTTTCAAGTCAAATTAAATTGTTTTGGTCACATGCGCCAAATACAACAGGTGTAGACTTTACTGTGAAATGCTTACCTACGAGCCCAACAATGCTGAGTTAAAAAGTTTGACAAATAAAAAAGGAAATAGTAACACAATAAAATAACAAGGTTATATAGGAGTACCAGTACTGAGTCAATGTGCAGGGATACGAGGTAGTTGAGGTAATTCAGCATGTACATATAGGTAGGGGTAAAAGTGACTAGGCAAGTAGGCAATCAGGATATTAGTTTACAAAACATTAACACCTTCCTAATATTGAGTTGCACTCAGTATTGCCCTCAGAACAGCCTGAATTCGTTGGGGCATTAACTCCACAAGGTGTTGAAAACGTTCCACGGGGATGCTGGCCAATGTTGACTCAAATGCATCCCACAGTTGTCTCAAGTTGGCTGAATGTCCTTTGCGTGGTTGACAATTCTTGATACACTCAGGAAACTGTTGAGTGTGAAAAACCCAACAGCAGTTCTTCACACTACCACACCCTGTTCAAAGGCACTTAAATCTTTTGTCTTGCCCATTCACCCTCGCCTTACAAAAAAATGATGCCGTTTTGAAACTGCCGTAAAAGTGCAGTAACTGCAGTCGACCGTGGTATTTTGGACGCAGTTATTGCAGAATAACTGCAGTGTACTACACTGTAACTGTAGTTACACAGTAAAATTACTGTAATTTTGGATGCAGTATTTGCAGTATACGGCAGTTATACTGCACTCTTGACTGCAATCTTTTTTCATTAGGGTCTGATTGGCATACATGCACAATCCATGTCTCAAGCCTTTAAAATCCTTCTTTAACCAGTCTCCTCCCCTTCATCTACACTGATTGAACTGGATTTAACAAGTAACATCAATAAGGGATCATATCTTTCACCTCGATTCACCTGGTCAGTCTATGTCATGGAAAGAGCAGGTGTTCTTCATATTCTGTACACTCTGTATATAATAAACAGAGTAGCAGCAGCGAATGTGAAGAGTGTGAAAGTGTGTCTATGTGTGAGTGTGTATYGGAGCATATGTAGTGTGTGTAGGGTTGCTTTGCTGGTGACACTGTGATTTATTTAGAATTCAAGGCACACTTAACCAACATGGCTATCACAGCATTCTGCACTGATACTCCATCCCATCTGGTTTGTGCTTAGTGGGACTATCAATTGTTTTTACAGCAGGACAATGACCCCAAAACACACCTACAGGCTGTGTAAGGACTATTTGATCAAGAAGGAGAGTGATGGAGTGCTGCGTCAGATGACCTGGCCTCCACAATCACCCGACCTCAACCCAATTGAGATGGTTTGGGATGAGTTGGACCGCAGAGTGAAGGAAAAACAAGTACTCAGCATATGTGGGAACTCCTTCAAAACTGTTGGAAAAGCATTCCAGGTGAAGCTGGATGAGAAAATGCCAAGAGTGTGCAAAGCTGTCATCAAGGCAAAGGGTGGCTACTTTGAAGAATCTCAAATATAAAATATATTTTGATTTGTTTCACATTTTTTTGATTGTGTGTTATTTCATAGTTTTGATGTCTTCGCTATTATTATAAGATGTAGAAAAGAGTAAAAATTAAAACCCTTGAATGAGTAGGTGTCCAAACTTTTGACTGGTACTGTGTACACACACACACACACACACTCTCTCACTCTCTCTCTAAAGGGGGTCAATGTAAATAGTCCACCATTTTATTAACAGTTCAGCAGTCTTCTGGCTTGGGGGTAGAAGCTATTCAGAAGCCTTTTGGTCCCAGACTCGGCATTCCGGTACGCTTGCCATGCGGTAGCAGAGAAAACAGTCAATGGCTTGGGTGGCTCGAGTCTTGATCATTTTTAGGGCCTTCCTCTGACACCACCTGGTATAGAGGTCCTGGATGGCAGGGAGTTTGGCCCCAGTGATGTACTGGGCCGTACGCAC
This sequence comes from Salvelinus sp. IW2-2015, assembly GCF_002910315.2. Taxonomy (NCBI): domain Eukaryota; kingdom Metazoa; phylum Chordata; class Actinopteri; order Salmoniformes; family Salmonidae; genus Salvelinus; species Salvelinus sp. IW2-2015. Next base: position 13,622,266 of record NC_036870.1, read on the forward strand.
TACCCCTGTAGCGCCTTGCGGTCAGATGCCGAGCAGTTGCCATACCAAGCGGTGATGTAGCCAGTGAAGATGCTCTCAATGGTGCAGCTGTATAACTTTTTGAGGATCTGAGGGCCTATGTCAAATCCACTACAGCCCCGTCAATGTGAATGGGGGCGTGTTCAGCCCTCCGTTTCCTGTATTCCACGATAAACTCCTTTGTCTTGCCCATGTTGAGGGAGAGAGGTTATTGTCCTGGCACCACACTGTTTTCATTGACTATCTTAGATTGACCTTAATTTATTAGGCCTAATTAATGTATTTGCTTTGCTTTGCACTGCACTGCATGCACACAGATAAAAAAATAAAAATACAAGACGGACTTGTATTTTCAGCAAAACAAGGAATTACTCGCACTCCMATTATTCATTTTATTAAACATGAACCATTAAATACACATTATTTACAACCACGAAATGTTACAGAAATCTGAATATCAAATAAACTAAATGATGTATTTGGTGAAAACAGACTATTTCCTCAAAAAAAGCGATGGTCCAATACAAGAAAGCAAAGCAATCGCCAAAAAGAGTACATATGAATAATATCGTCTTTGAAGGTGAGTCAACCATATGCATACTTGTCTGTTAAACTTCTGTCATTTGGAGTCATTTGTCCACTCGACTTCATTAACAGTTTAACAATAAGGCCAGCCTATTGAGGAAAAGAGAAGCACACGAATAAGCAATTTCATGTAATATTGCCCAGATTGAACTCCAAAGTTAGAGCTGTACGCTACYGTTAATATTTTCTTACACATCATACAATCTGCACTGTTTCCCAGGCTACAACACATTGATTTAAGATAATCACAGGTACATCCATCAGAATGACTTGGGAAAGGTCCTACAGTTACCTGTTTGGTGTGCACAATGAAGTTCATCTTGTTTTCCAGACTGTGAATCTGGAAGTACTGATCAGCGTGCCCTAGCTGCCACATGAAAGAGCCATACTCCAGACTGATAAGAAGGACCTACAGATACACAGTGGAACATATGCACAAGTATCAGTAAAAGAGGGCATTTACATGAAAATGTAAAACATATACAAAGCTTTTAAAATCAATACTTTTGAGGCGTACTTTATTTACTTAGATATTTACATCAATGCTTACTTTGTGACCAGTAGATAAGAATGTATWTGTATTTATTAGGGATCCCCATTAGCTGCTGCCAAGGCAGCAGCTACTCTTCCTGGGGTCCAAACACATTAATGCACTTGCATTACATATGAAACAAAAGATAAAACAGTACATCATAACATTTATTACACCACTACATATCTACAATACAAAATGCATAATACCACCATACAACAATATTACAATATGTGTAGATGCGTGTGCTAGCATTTGTGTGCGTATTCGTGCGTCTGTTCCTGTATCTCTTCACAGTCCCGCTGTTCTATAAGGTGTATTTTCATATTTTTTTTTAAATCTCTCATGAAAAACATGCTTTGTTTGTAAATTATGTCAGAGGGTTGCAGCATGCCCCTGGCAATCCATAAATTTTAAAAAAACAAGAAAATGGTGCCATCTGGTTTGCTTAATATAAGGAATTTGAAATGATTTATACTTTTACTTTTGATACTTAAGTATGTTTAAAACCAGATACTGTTAGACTTTTACTCAAGTAGTATTTTACTGGGTGACTTTCACTTTTACTTGAGTCACTTTCTATTAATGTATCTTTACTTTTACTCAAGTATGACAATTGGGTACTTTTTCCACCATTGGTTTTCTCTGTATACATATACTCTGGTCCCAACAAACAAATAGCCCCAGGGCACCTTGGTCTCCATGTTCATGAGGTGCAGGCCCTTGGTGTTGACACCCACAAAGACGCGGATGACTTTGTGGTTGCTGGAGCTAGCCTTGGTGAAGACCTGGCCCGTGAAGAAGGCAGCACCATATGTTGGGATGTCCCAGCAGTTCTGCAGGAAGAGCCTCTGGAGGTGGTGCATCTCTTTGCTCACACCCTCACTCATACTGAGGTTCTGTGGCAGATAAGGTGAAGTAAGGGTAAGAGTTTGACCCCACAGATATAAATGTATATTACACAAAAACTAAATAGTGAAAATAAACCTGACCTTATACTCATGAAGAATCCTGTTTGTCCAATGATGCGCTTTGCTTTTCACCTTGGATATCGGGACAATAGATTTCAGGTTTTCCTCACTGTTGAAAACAAAACATTTACGGTTATATCATATTACCACAGGTTTATGTACTGTACCTTATCTTCGAATATCATACCAAGATTTCACCAGTTTTAAAGAAGAGTATTATGCTAAATTGATTCAATTCAGGGACCAATTTAAGATATTTACTTAAGGAAACCCTGCTTGTGCTTCTTGCTCTCATAGTTTCCATAGATGATCTGCAGCAGCAAGCTGGCCAGGGTGATCAGCTTGCTGTCTGGGGAGGGGAAGAAGCCCTTGAGGAGGCAGTGTCTGGCCTCGTCAAACAGGATCAGGATGGACAGGGGGTCCTCAATCTGGGGGAGAAGATTCAAGCCAATCATGGATGGATTAACTTGAACACCAGACCCTAGATTAGTTTAATCAGGTGTATTATTACTGGGCTGGAACAAAATCATGCACACCCTCTGGGTCTCACTTAACCAGAGTTGAGAAACACTGATCTAATCAAAATCCCAAATCCTTGCTTTACAGATGCAGAATTTCCTCAAGGGAATATTCAAGTTTATCAAAATCAAATTGGTTACAAACCTTTTTCTCAATGTCGAGGGGCAGACGGACATCTCTACGGAGGAAGAGCTGTGGGTTCTCCCTCTGGGGGTCCAGTACAGTGAGGTCAGTGACAATCTCGGTCCAGATACGCAGGTGCTGCAGGGGCTTGTGGTAGGGCTTCAGCTGCAGGTCTGATGGAAGACAAGACACAGAAACACACAAAGGGTATAATAAGCACAGGTAGCCTGGAAATAAGATACTACAAATACAAGCATATACTACCTAAGCCTAGATATTGGGCAGCCATTTTGGATCTGTGTATGTGTGACTCACTGAGATTCTCGGAGCAAATCCAAATGGTGAAGTACTGCTGGGTGTCCTTGGAGAGCCGCATGCCCTCCATGATCTGCTGCACTGATGTGTTGTTGCCGTGCTTCAGCTCCACCGAGCGGTACGAGCCATCCATGCGGTAGATGCGCACCTTCTCGTACTGCAGAAGGAAAACACTGTTTTTGTATACATTTCTAAACTTAATAAAAGTCTTTGACAAGTCTGTTGGAGTAGCATACATGCACGCACACTTCACACTCACTGGTTTGTTATTGGCTTGCTGTAGGAGTTTCACTGTCTCCTCCCATTCGTTRTGCTTGTTCTCTTCACAGATTTGCATGGGCGATCTCTTTTGCTGATCCTCTATGTGCTAATAAAAACAAGCAAGCAAAGTTACTTTCTAACTGCTACTTACTACTGGAAACACATTGAAGTCCTAAACTATGATGTTCCACTGGTACCAGCACAGTATGTGGCCATCATGCAAATAGGATGGAGGATATACTGTATTCAACCAGGCTTCTCCAATTCAGGTCTTGGAGAGATACTGGGTGTGCAGGCTTTTATTCCAGCACATTAAAGTGTTGAATTGGGAATTCAAACGTGTTAGAACTAGGTTTAAACCATGCTGACGGCCTTCTGCTGTCTCTCCACCCTTTGCTCTTGTCCACACCCCGGCTCAACCCTAACCCTAACCCTAGCTTCACGTCCACACCCCGGCTCAACCCTAACCCTAGCTTTATGTCCACACCCTGGCTGAAGTCTAACCCTAGTCATAAAGGGAAAGACTATTTTCACACCATTTCGATACGYAAGTTACTTTTTCGTAACAAGTTAGCAAAACTTAGGCGGCAGGTTAGGATAATTAACATAGCAGGTTAGGAGTATGAGGTTAACATTAAGAAAAGGGTTAGGTTTAGCAACCCCCGTCTCAGTCTTACCCGGTCTATCTCAGGATGCTGGAGCAGAAGCTGTACTATCTGTGAGTGGCCCCCTCCAGCAGCAAAGTGCAGCGGGGAGCTCAGCTGGCCATTCAGCAGGTTGGGGTTACAGTTTCCCTTCTCCAGCAGTAGCTTGGTCGCCTCCACTTTACCATACCTACATTCAAAACAACATAGAAGTTTTACTCTTATTTGACGACAGCTGTTCGATTAAAAAAAAMATCAATAGAAACGTTATTGTCCTTAGAGGACTTAACATTTACTTTAGGGAATTGGTTTACAATCTGGGATTTGTTTTCCAGCAAAATGGCAGCCCCGCCACTTGTTTTGGTCTACAGCTGTGCTAAAACACAACATCCCTCGTATGAGACGTACCAGCAGGCGTAATGGATGGGGGCCCAGTGGTCGCTGTCCAGCTGTTTGACTGAGAAGCCACTTTCCAGGAGCTTGGTGAGCAGCTCTGTGTCGCCTTCACAGGCACTGCGGTGGAGGGGAAAGTCATCCACCCACTGACGCTCCCTAGGGAGGAGACAGAGAATAGGCCCATTCAATCACTGACTTCACAATGTCATGAAGCATTTGAAAAGGCCCAAACTCCAGAGAATGCCAGACAGAATTGGGCTTGATTGAGGTTGCCTGGTGCAATGGAACAGATGAAATTGTCCCAAATGTGCAAATGTTGCCCATTTGGCACTCCAGACATGCTCATTTGAAGGAAAACATATACTATTTGAACCCTGGTCTGGAAAATGCATGAAGTTGTTGTTTTGAAGTAAAATTTTGGGAAGCTCACTCACTTGTCCTCTGTCACACTGTTAGAGCCGTGCTGCCACTTTTCTCTCTTAGGGATCTGGATTTTAGAGTAATCTGGTGCACCAAGGCCAAAGTAAGGGTTGATGATAACTTTGTCCACCTAGAAATGGCAAAAGTAGAGAGGATACGTAAACACTAGTTTATGTTGAAATATTTTGATGATGATACAAAGTATTACTGTTTAAAATAAAAGTATATCAGTGCAGGGCTAAAACAAAAATGTGAACTGTCTTGTAAAGACCAAAAAAATTACAGCTGTTCCATATAGATTAAAAATAGTGGGGAAGAGATTGTTTTGAAGTACCGATTCCACGGCACATGGATTATAAACTGATACGTAAAACTAAACTGTATTCAAAACTTAGAATTTTTCCATTTAAATGATTATACAAAATTCTTGCAACCAATAGAATGTTATATATACGGGGGATACAACCTTCCTAGCTCTGCAGATTTTGCTGCAAAGAGACAGAGTCACTAGATCATTTATTTTGGTATTGTCCATATGTAGCTTGTTTTTGGTCACAGGTCCAGGAATGGCTGAAGAATTGTAACATTTACCTYGAGCTAACGCTGCAGATAGCAATACTGGGTGATTTGAAAAGTCAGTCAGCCGATCAATAATGTAATAATACTTTTAGCAAACATTTTTATCTTTAATTTACAATCTGTAGAAACTATGAGAATATAAAGGTTCAGAACTTTTGTTTAGCATCACAGCACAGTTGAAAAAGATATGGCAAATAGAAATCCAATATGGATGGCGTTAAGAGATAGATGGGAGGGGTTGAATGGAGCTGAAGGGTGGGACTAATAATAACAAGATAACAAATATAAAATATACTGTGTATGTAAAATGTATAAAGGTTCAGAACTTTTGTGAAACAGCACAGTTAAAAATATATGGCAAATAGAAATCAAACTGGATGGACATCAGAAATAGATGGGAGAGGTTGAGGTAAGAGGAAGGACCGGACTAAAAACAAACATATCTAAATATTGTAAAATAAATTGTTTCCGGTAAAATGTATATAGTGTGTATAKGCTTGAAGTAGAAGCCAAAGTGTTGTTGTTCAGTTGTTGTTATGTTTAGTCCAATTAGGGGAGGGTTGGAAGGAAAATATATTTTTAAAAGACGTGTATTTATATGTATGTATGTATGTATGTATGTATGTATGTATGCATGCATGTGTATGTAAACTCAGCAAAAAAAAGAAACGTCCTCTCACTGTCAACTGCATTTATTTTCAGCAAACTTAACATGTGTAAATATTTGTATGAACATAACAAGATTCAACAACTGAGACATAAACTGAACAAGTTCCACAGACATGTGACTACAGAAATTGAATAATATGTCCCTGAACAAAGGGGGGGGGGGTCAAAATCCAAAGTAACAGTCAGTATCTGGTGTGGCCACCAGCTGAATTAAGTACTGCAGCTCATCTCCTCCTCATGGACTGCACCAGATTTGCCAGTTCTTACTGTGAGATGTTACCCCACTCTTCCACCAAGGCACCTGCAAGTTCCCGGACATTTCTGGGGGGAATGGCCCTAGCCCTCACCCTCCGATGCAACAGGTCCCAGACGTGCTCAACGGGATTGAGATCCGGGCTCTTCGCTGACCATGGCAGAACACTGACATTCCTGTCTTGCAGGAAATCACGAACAGAACGAGCAGGTTGCATTGTCTGGTGGCATGCTGGAGGGTCATGTCAGGATGAGCCTGCAGGAAGGGTACCATATGAGGGAGGAGGAAGTCTTCCCTGTAACGCACAGCGTTGAGATTGCCTGCAATGACAACAAGCTCAGTCCGATGATGCTGTGACACACCGCCCCAGACCATGACAGACCCTCCACCTACAAATCGATCCCGCTCCAGAGTACAGGCCTCGGTGTAACGCTCATTCCTTTGACGATAAACGCGAATCCGATCATCACCCCTGATGAGACAAAACCGCGACTCGTCAGTGAAGAGCACTTATTGCCAGTCCTATCTGGTCCAGTGACAGTGGATTTGTGCCAATAGGCGACTTTGTTGCCGGTGATGTCTGGTGAGGACCTGTCTTACAACAGACCTACAAGCCCTCAGTCCAGCCTCTCTCAGCCTATTGCAGACAGTCTGAGCACTGATGGAGGGATTGTGCGTTCCTGGTGTAACTCGGGGAGTTGTTGTTGCCATCCTGTACCTGTCCCGCAGGTGTGATGTTCGGATGTACCGATCCTGTGCAGGTGTTGTTACACGGTGGTCTGCCACTGCGAGGACGATCAGCTGTCCGTCCTGTCTCCCTGTAGCGCTGTCTTAGGTGTCTCACATTACGGACATTGCAATTTACTGCCCTGGCCACATCTGCAGTCCTCATGCCTCCTTGCAGCATGCCTAAGACACATTCACACAGATGAGCAGGGACCCTGAGCATCTTTCTTTTGGTGTTTTTCAGAGTCAGTAGAAAGGCCTTTTAGTGTTCTAAGTTTTCATAACTGTGACCTTAATTGCCTACCGTCTGTAAGCTGTTAGTGTCTTAACAACCGTTCCACAGGTGCATATTCATTAATTGTTTATGGTTCATTGAACAAGCATGGGAAACAGTGTGTACACCCTTTACAATGAAGATCTGTGAAGTTATTTGGATTTTTATGAATTATCTTTTAAAGACAGGGTCCTGAAAAAGGGACAATTCTTTTTTTGCTGAGTTTATATATGTTGAGAGAAGAGTGTGCAAAGCTGTCATCAAGGCAAAGGATGGCTACTTTGAATAATCTCAAATATTAAATATTTTGATTTGTTTAACACTTTTTTGGTTACTACATGATTCCACATGTGTTATTTCATAGTTTTGATATCTTCACTATTATTCTACAATTTAGAAAATAGTACAAATAAAGAAAAACCCTTGAATGAGTCCAAACTTCTGACTGGTACTATATATATTGATAAATAAATATATATATATATATATATATATATATATATATATATATATATGGGGGATTGAAAATGATGTAGACAATTACATTGATGGAAGCTACAATCTATCTGTAAAGCTGATCTACCCCCTAAAAATAAAAAAACAGTATGTGGGCAAAGGGCACTCACCCGGTTGGTATACTGCAGGTCTGAGCCGTAGAGAGGGTTCTGAATGCACATGTCAGCCTTCTCCAGTGACAGCATCTTGCTCTTGATCTCCAAGGCAGTGTAACCCATGTGCAAACCCCCGTCACTGGGTTTGCCCTCTCTGATGTAGGCAGGGTTACTCACGTTGGTCTTGACTCGGTCCGCCGGCGTGGGCCGGAACAGAGCTGGAATGGCGTGAGGCATGGTGTGCTGCTCTGCCAGCCACCTGGATAAGGCAGGTGGACAAGTTCAAAGGTTAAGGTTTAGTAGGCGACGTTCTGGTAAGGTTTACCAATGTCTCTATGGTAGGTGAATTATCTACTATGTGCCACTCACTGCACTGTATATCGCTTTAAATATCTTTTGTTTTTCACAATCCCAACTCCCCGGACACCACAAACTCACAGGAGGCTGGAAGCAGCACAACGACAGTCGCAGTGCAGCGGGGTTAAGTGCCTTGCTCAAGGGAACAACAGTAGTGGATAGTATTAATGATCTGAAACCAGCAGCCCTCCAGTAACCAATCTAGTTCCCCKCTTTTTTCATCGTCCGGACTGAGAATTAAACCAACAACCTTCCTGTTACCGGTCCACCTCTCTAACCTCTGGGCTACCTACCGACCCCGAAGTGGCCTAAATACAACAGACATGCAGATGGTACAGTAAGTGATGCTACCATATATACTGATTTTCAGCTCTCTGATACACACCAAAAACAGTAAGTCACACTGGATCAGGGTGCCTGCTAAATGACTTCAATATGAAATCATAGACAAAGACTTACTTGTCCAAAGCCAGGAGCATCTTTGAGGTGATAGGGGAGAAGTGAGCACTGGTCTCGCTACACACACGTATGATATCCTGCAGGCAGTAAAAACTGGGGCTACCAGGGCTGTAGATAGGCTTGCTGTTATCTGTTCAGAAAGACCAATAAGCAGCACACAACAATAAAAAAACATTGCTAGCTAAACTATATTATTAGGAATGGTTTAAAAAGTACACCAGACAAAAGTGGACTAACACTAACAGTGGGGTCCGGAATTATTGTTTCCCTCGATAAAGGAGCAAAAAATTCATTTTTTATATAATATTAAATAATACAAATACTGAGCTATATTGTATGCAAAAAAAAGAAATTATATTATTTTATACTAATACAATTGCTAATACAATATTTGTTTAACAAATAATAAATAATAAAAAGATAAATGTCAAAATTATTGGTTTTTGATGCATGCTTGGGGTTATCATCTTGCTGGAAGATCAACTTGCAGACAAGTTTCAGCCTCCTGAACCTGGTCATATGACACGAAAATGAAGGTCTTTGGCCACGCACACCAGCGGTGGATTTGGCCTTCGAAAGAACAATGCATATACAGAAGATTCCTCATCCTAAATGTTAAATATGGTGGCGGATCTTTGATGTTATGGGGCTATTTTGCACTTGTTAAGGTCAACGGCATTGTGAACTACCAAGTACCAGGACATTTTAGCCAKAAACCTGGTTGCCTCTGCCAGTAGGCTGAAACTTGGCCACAAGTGGATCTTCCAGCAAGACAATAACCCCAAGCACACATCAAAATCCACAAAGAAATGGTTAATTGATCACAAAGTCAACCTTTTGCAATGGCAATCCTATTCTCCAGAATTGAACCCCATTGAAGACCTGTCTTTTGAAAATAAAGAAGGCAGTCCATAAGCGCAGGCGAAGGATATCTAGAATCTGGAAAGATTCTGCATGGAGGAATGGTCTAAGATCCCTCCAAATGTGTTCTCCAATCTCAAAAAACATTTTAGAAAAAGGCCCAGTTTCATGGTCCTCGCAAGGGGCGGGTGCTGGAGTATAGAAGACATCGGATCCAATAATTCTGACCCCATCTTTGAGATTTTTTATTTTTATTATTACTTCTTAAACAAAAATCTATTTATCTGAGTAATTTGTATTAGTATGAAATAATAAAATGTTTCCTTTTTTTAGCATACATATAGCTCAGTATTTGCATAATTCATTTTATACAGTCTTTTTTTGTAATTTGTATTAGTATGAAATAATAAAATGTTTCCTTTTTTTAGCATACATATAGCTCAGTATTTGCATAATTCATTTTATACAGTCTTTTTTTTGCTTATCTTTATCAAGGGATCCAATAACTCCGGTCCCTACTGTATATAATTAATGAGCATTTATACCATTTCTAATAATTTATACCCCTTTATGTGTTATGTGCTGACAAGTTAGTGTCAAGTCCTACCTTTGACATTGACTGGCACAATAAAGAGGGAGACCTCTTTCCCTTCATTGTCAACATCGAGAGGGAATTTCCTCATGTGCACCACACGCTTTCCTGTGATGAACAACAGGATCAGCSCTTTGACACAATTTGTTATTTCAAATGTCTTTCTACTCTTCATAAATCTTTTACATTAACAAACGATTCACATCCAAACCTGGAAAGCTACCATAATTACAGAAAAGAAGCAAAGATGTATWTATTTACCAATAAAACCKTGGRTGTTAGATATGGGTTTAGTCATTTCGTCWACATAATCCAAAATGGATCTGGCTGTGTCCCCACTCGCTTGGATTTTGGTCGCCAGTAAGACTTTCTTCCGTTTCTTCTCTTTTCCTTCCAAAGGAACTTCTATCAACAGGATCTAAAGGATGGGTAATAGGGTTACACATGTTGATGGGGAACATAAACTGAACGAGAAACATTTATGAAATCAAACCATAAGCTAAATAATTGTAAATGGCCATGAACAATATTTGGGTTAAAGTAAAATGATATTGAAACAGATTTGAGGTTGATGATATGGTAATATTTTTATATTTCTTATTTAACCTTTATTTAACTAGGTAAGTCAGTTAAAAACAATTTATTCTTTACAATGACGGCCTACACGGGCCAAACCCTCCCCTAACCCGGATGACGCTGGGCCAATTGCGCGCTGCCCTATGGGACTCCCGATCACTGCCGGTTGTAATACAGCCCGGGATCAAACCCGGGTCTGTAGTGATSCCTGTAGCACTGCCTTAGACCACTGCGCCACTCAGMATCAAGGCACAAACCAGAACTGTGAACTTCCAGGGAGCTTTGCACACTGAGCCTCCTTACACTAAATGTATTAATAAAGGCATTGACACTTTGCATGAACCATAGTCTGCTACTCGCAGTGTTACTTAAACATGTATATGAAATGTGTATCGCACTTCTGAAACCAATGTAACAAATTCAGGAGGTAGCCCAGACTGGGACACAAACASAGTACCCTGCGACTGTCATTCCAACCCCTTGCTGTTATGCAAAGAGATCCTAACCTCTGGATGAGGTTGCTAGATGTTGCATGGTCGCTACTGTATCATATGAAATATACTGTAGTCTTACCTCATAGGCTTTAGCCCGATATTCCTTAGAGCTCAGACTGACTTGATTCTTTGGACGAATGACAGCAACAAACACATCTTCCAAGTTGTCTTGGTTGCCCATGGCGTTGACTTGCCTTCAATCCCTTTCAAGCATCCTACATAAGGACTGATTTATGAGGAATGTGAGGAGCACCATGCCTGAAATGTTACAAATAATATATCAGAATCTAATTGGGAGACAGCAAAAKGTGATTATTCTATTAATAATCTATATTCTATTCTATTGTAGAGTGTTTTTTAATTATTTAAAAATAGGCTAGGCTATTACACATTATATGGTTCTCTTCACTGATCAATCTGGAAAAGATAAGACTTTTAAATTGTTAACTTGTAATGAATTACTTAATATCTACGATCACGTAGGCTGTTACTTTAACGCATTAAAATGAAATAGCATAATGATAGTAACATAATTATGGCGAAAATCTTTTCAAAGGCAAATTTGATTGCGTTCAAAAGTCTAAAGTTATGTCACAACAAAAGTCACGCCCCGGAAACCAAGCATACTGTTGCCTTCCTCTAGAAGACTACTGATATCACATACAGTATAAAATACAACATGAAAAGTACTATGCGGCACGAATTTTCATTAAAGCTATATTGTGTCCTTTGAAGTAGATGTGAAACTTTACGTCAGATAACTTAAAGGCTTAGGTATCGCACTGTTACATTTTGAGAAACGCTTTCAAACATACCTGAAATTATGAGCTATCACAAACTTTAAAAAGTATAGATTGTCGGTGTTTTCATTTCCCCGGGTGTAATAAGGCAAAGACACGCAGTAACAATAAGCTAGGCAAGCTTCTAYGCAGATATTTGTGTGTTTCCTAAAAGCATAACATCGGTTGGCGACCACAGCAAGTGAAATGGAAAAGAGTCACATTGCGCCTATACTGACTAGTTTTGACAACAGGGAACTCTGCTGGTCGGGTGGACTTAGTGCGCATATTTTTCTTCTGAAAATGTAGACGGATGGAAATAAATTATACAGAAATCAAATCGGATGTGAAWGTAATTTGCTTTGGTATAAAATAAGGCCAAGTCACTTTTGACTCGTAAATTTTGTTCTGAATTCATTTGATTGCATTCAGGCAATCCTGGTATAAATTGTGAATACGGGCATGTTTCCAAATATTTGTATATTAAATAGTCAATTCCAGGTACACTTTTGCTAGTTTCAGATTATGTATGGCAGGGGTTCCAAACCTTTTTTCCACAGGGCACCCTTTTCACATTTGAATCAAACACCAGGTTGATTTTGTTTAATTTGAGTGACCTAGGATTTTTTTTTAAAGCTAATTTCCTGCAATTCTACCAAGTTTAACAAGACTCATGATATCTTTTAGGTAGGCTATTTAGTGATAATAATGATATTAATAGATAAGGAAAATAAAGTCTAGACCCGATTTCGACAAATCTTATTCTGCTACCAAGTGTTGTATTATGATKATTTACATGAACCCTCAACTTAATTATACATATTCTCTTACAGAAATTTCTTTGATCAATTAATAGTCACCTATTGTGTAAGATTACTTCCCAAAGTCTAATTTCTTTGACTCCTCGACTTTAGGTCGTAGCTCCGTTTCTGAATATCAGAGACAAACAWAAGAGAATAGTGGATGGCGGCAAATGTTTTACTTTTAAACTCGGACAAAACAGAAATGCTAGTTCTGCTGAGAGATATGCTGATTGATCTGACAATTAATCTTGATGGTTGTTCAGTCGTCTCAAATAAAACTGTGAAGGACCTCTGTGTTACTCTGGACCCTGATCTTTCTTTTGATAAACATATCAAGAATATTTCAAGGGCAGCTTGAAGGGCAGCACTGCAAAAATCTGAAACTTTTTGTCCCAAAATTATGTAGAAAAGCTAACCAATGCTTTTGTCACTTTTAGATTAGACTACTGCAATGCTCTACCCTCCGGCTACCTGGATCAAGCACTAAATAAACTTCAGTTAGTGATAAATACGGCTGCTGATATCTTGACTAGAACCAAACAAATGTATCATATTACTCCACTGCTAGCCTCGCTACACCGGCTTCCTGTTATGGCTAGGGCTGACTTCAAGGATTTACTGCTAACCTACAAAGCATTAAATGGACTTGCTCCAACCTATCTCTCCGATTTAGTCCTGCTGAACATACCAACAAGTACGCTACATGGTCKCAAGACGCAGGCCTCCTTATTGTCCCTAGAATTTCTAAGCAAACATGCTGGAGCCAGGGCCTTCTCCTATAGAGCTTCATTTTTATGGAATGGTCTGCCTATCCATGTGAGAGACGCAGACTTTACTGAAGACTCATCTCATCAGTAGGTCCTATGAATGAATGTAGTCTGGCCCAGGGGTGCGAAGGTGAATGGCAAGGCACTGATTGGACGAACCGCCCTTGCTAWCTCTGCCTGGCCGTCTCCCGTCTTTCCACTGGGATTTTCTGCCTCTGACCCTATTACGGGGGCTGATTCACTGGCTTACTAGTGCTCTTCCATGCCGTCCCTAGCCCTCTGTCATGTCATGTCAGGCTTTTTTCGCTATACTCGACTTGAGTGGGATGAGTCACTGACATGATCTTCCTGTCTGGTTTTGCACCCCCTCGGGTCGTGCGGTTGAGGAGAACTTTGTGGACTATACTCAGCCTTGTCTCAGGGTAGTAAATTGGTGGTCTGTTGATATTCTTCTAGTGGTGTGGGGGCTGTACTTTGGCAAAGTGGGAGGAGTTATATTCTGCATGGTTGGCCCTGTKCAGGGGTATCATCGGACAGGGCCACAGTGTCCCCCGACCCCYTCTCAGCCTCCAGTAYCTATGCTGCAATAGTCTATGTGTCGAGGGGCTAGGGTCAGTCTGTCCTATCTGGTGAAATMATGCTACATTGTCCCAGACCTGCTMTATTTGACCCTCTCTCTCCCTCACCTGCTGTCTCKACCTCTGAATGCTCAGCTATGAAAAACCAACTGACATTTACTCCTGAGGTGCTGARCTGTTGCACCATCTTCAACCCCTGTGATTATTATTTGACCCTGCTCATCATCTATGAACATTTGAACATTGATCTGGCCTTAATGGCCATCTACTCTTATAATATCCACCCGGCACAGCCTGGCCACCCCTCAGAGCCTGGTTCCTCTCTAGGTTTCTTCCTAGGTTTCTGACTTTCTAGGGAGTTATTCCTAGGCACCATGGCTTCTACATCTGCATTGCTCACTGTTCATTTTTTTAACCTTTATTGAACAAGSCAAGTCAGTTAAGAACAAATTCTTATTTACAATGACAGCCTACKGGGGAACACTGGGTTAGCTGCCTTGTTCAGGGGCAGAATGACAGATTTTTCCCTTGTCAGCTCAGGGATTCGATCCAGCAACCTTTCGGTTACTGGCCCAGCGCTCTAACCACTAGGCTACCTGCCGCCCCAAATGTAAAAAAAAGGCCTTTATAAATACATTTGATTGATAGATATTCCCATGTGCATCAGTCTTCATCTGGCATTGTACCTCTTGTTTCTAGCATAAAGCATCACAGATTTCTGCGTCGTTTTATATCGGTATAAACAATTACGAATTGTACCCCTCAAATCAAGGAAGGTCCCTGTCACGAATCCRGCCGAAGATGGTGCCTCTTCCTGTTCGGGCGGCGCTCGGCYGTCGTCGTCGCCGGCCTACTAGCTGCCACCGATCCCCTTTTCTGTTTCATTTAGTTGTGTCTGATTTGTTGTACCTGTTTCGTGTTTAGGTTTGGTTGTGGGCTATTTAAGCCCAGTTGGCCCGCCGGCTTTTGTGCGGGCTTGTTTTTCTGTTTGTGGTGTTTGTTTATTCTTGTGGTGTCTGTTCCTGCTCAGTTTCGTCCTGTTTGTTGGACTGGGACTTTACGCGCCCTTGTGTGTGTGGCGTGACCGTCTCTCTGGTTATTTGGTATATTAAAAATCCACGTCTTTTGGAACTACCCTGCTCTCTGCGCCTGACTCCTTCACTCACCACTTTTGAAGTCCTGACAGTCCCTAGGTTGGGAACCCCTGATGTATGGTGACATCATTGGCCACATAGCAAACCGAGCGAGAGAGAGAGATACTAGTGTTTCAGTCAAATGATTATTGTGCATACTGTAATATGGGTCATCATTTAGACTTGTTTATTGAAGACAGTGTATAAAACATTAACGGACAGTCAGAGAATGTATTGACAGGTAGGCTAATATAAGGCAGCTGTATGAACACAAGTTCAAATTAGGAACTATTGCCACAACAACAGAGTTCAGTTGACCCAAATAAATGACAATACATTTGAATGCTTTTACTGTGAATTTAGTTRCCCATCTATTCATAATACATGATTTCCTTGCTTTACTTGGTCCACTTGAATGAGTCTGGTTGCTGAGAAAGTGGGAACGAACCTCTTCTCCACAGTTTTAACCACCAAACTCCACTTCTCACCCACCTAACCTCCCTTCAAATTGWTGGCCGTGTCAAMAATCAACCCCTAGCCCCTACCCCTTGGCACTTGTGTTGATCAGAATAAATTGGACAGGTCTAAGAAATGTTTGGCAAAACATTCCARCTTGCCTCTCATAGAGCAAGGTGGAGCTACAGCCATATTGCTTGTCCAGTTCTAAAAAGGAGTTAGAGCAGGGGTGGTCAGACTTTTTACTGAATAGCTACTGGGTCTGCAGGCTTTTATTCCATCCCTGCTCTAACATACCTGGTTTAGCTAATTAGGCCAATGATCAGCAGTTGATTAGTAGAATCGGATATATTAGAGCAGGGTAGGAACACCCAGGAATACTACACACCCAGTAGCACTCAAGGACTGGGAGTAAGGGTAATTTCTGGACAGGTTCCCCACCTCTCCCCTTCCCCAAGCTTTAGGGAAGACTCCTCTCCTCCTCCTCTTTGCACTGACTCAAAACCTCCTGCATCTTGGCTTGGATGTCCTCCACACGCTTGGTCCACTTCTCTCGCACCTCGTCCTCGTCGTCCTCTGTCACCGCTGTGTAGGCCATGAGGGCGATCAGGCCGATGTGGAACAGGTGTCCCACCTGGGAGCACCAGTGCTCCATGACCCTGCGGTTTCCGTTGCAGTGCTCCAGGTACACCTTCAGCAGGGGCCTTCCGAACACCGACCCGGTGCCCATTACGCCCCGGTAGTACACGTCCAGGCTCAGGTCGCTCTTGTCCCTCTCATAGACCCARTCGAAGTTGGCCATGTGGCGCCGCGCTCCCTCTGGGTCCTTCCTCACCAGCGCCACCATGGAGCTGAAGGKGGCATACTGGTGCTTGATGTACTCCTCGTACTTACCAAATGTCTCATTGACCTCGTCCACACGGATCTGCCGCAGGCACTGGCGGTTCTTCGCAGAGATGCTCTCCAGCTTGCCGTGCACCACCTGGAAGTCCTTGTCCAGGGCGTGCGCCTCATCGCCCACCAGGCCTATGCGCACCACCCCCACCAGGGAMGAGACGATGCCGAAGAGGGGGTTGATGGACGAGGCGAAAGAGGATACCTTCTCCACGCAGCCCAGCACCTTGACCGCTGTCTTTCTGATCTGCCCGGCGTCAGCCATCGCTGTGAGCTTCTGACTCTGACAAACAGTGAGCAAGACAGACAGAGAGAGAGAGAGAGAGAGAGAGAAAGAGAGAGAGAGAGAAAAAGATAGAGAAAGAAGAAGAGAAAGGAGAGAAAGAGCAGACACTGTCAGGCTGTTGTGAGAGTAGACAATGAACTGAACTGTTTCTGTTTTTATTGTAGATGGGGGATTGACCAATGTTTCAGTAGAATTCCAATCTTATTACTTTTAATGCTGCAGGCAAAATCAGGCATCTTAGTTCTCAAGTTACATTCTACACATGTATTATGTCACTGTGTGTCTTTTAGCTTCAGGTATCAAGTTACAGTCGTAATACTCCTGAGTGACACCACTCATAAAGCCCCTAGTTGTGTAGTAAGCAACAAGTCTATAGGCCAGGGCAACAAGTCACTAATTACTTAGGTTTAAAAGCCAAGATTAACTGTTATTTCTTATTTGAAAGAGAAAGAGAGACAATGCCATTCTAAGAGAAACATATATTTCATTATCAAACTTTTCATTTTCATATTAATGACTATGAGCGATCAGTTTTAAATCAAGTAGAGTATTTCATTCAAATACAGGGCATAGAATGCTTCTAAATTCAAAACCCCACACAGACATCTATTTGGGTAACTGGTTTAAAGGGAGTGGCTGCTGTCCTGTGTGTGTACACCAACTGATCTGTTTGGCTATGGCCAAACGCTCTTACTCATCATGCCCAAGCCAGCAATGCAGAAAAAAATCAGGAAGACCAGTGGGTGTCTACAGGGTACGTTAAGTATGATCATTGACCTCCTATTACAGTGCAAGTTTTCTAAAGATTAACAAAATMATGAAGGCACATGCCAATCTTCATCAATTCAGAGATCCTTTTGCCAMTAGTAAATCACATTCATTTTGGTCTAACTAAATTCATTTCCTGTATCTCCAACCACAAACATGTATCATGAACCACTGATTTCCCTTTTGAATTAAATATATCTAAACAGAGTTCCTTTTCAGATAACCCCCCAAAAGATAATATAAAGCCATTGAGGCTGCATTTCTTATTTTTACCTGAGTTCAAGCTATTGTTATACTRCTCTTCACACAAGCTGTCAGTATTTCCAAGCCACCATTTTCCAGGAGTCCCACAGTCTTGAGAAGCCCAGCCTACTTTCTGTCATATAAGGACAGAGGAACGAGGAAACATGACTCTTGTCCGGGCTGTGCTGATTGGATGGAGGGGAAAATGCAGCTGACTGCTTTATGGTTGTAACCCAAACAGAGGACAGGCAGGGTGTCTATTGTTTTAGGTATATCAAATACATCCACACCTTCAGTAGCAATAATTGTTTTATAGTGTTGTAGGGAATGTAGGGATATGGGTAGGGGGAATCCATCAGAATATAATATATCTATGTTCATCAATTTGCATGGCAATTCTTTATTTTCTGCTTTCACAGTACTCAACCAACACACCACACCACAACTTTCTATCTCTCTCTCTCTCTCACACACTCACACACCAGTAGAGTAAAGTACTTAAGTAAAAATAATTTCAAGTACTACATAAGTTTATTTTATTTTATATCTGTTCTTTATTTTTGACAACTTTTACTACTACTCCACAACATTCCTAAAGAACAGAATGCACTTTTTGCTCCATACATTTTCCCTGACAACCAAAAGTACTTGTTACATTTTAAATGCTTAACAGGACAGGAAAATTGTCAAATTCACACACTTATCAAGAGAACATCCCTCGTCATCCCTACTGCCTATGGTCTGGTGGACTCACTAGACACAAATGCTTCGTTTGTAAATTATGTCTGAGTGTTGGAGTGTAAATGTTGGATCCGTAAATTTGAAAAAAAAACAAGACAATTGTGCTGTCTGGTTTACTTAATATAAGGAATGTGAAACGATMTATACCTTTACTTTTGCTACTTATGTCACGTTCTGACCATAGTTCTTTTGTGTTTTCTTTGTTTTAGTGTTGGTCAGGACGTGAGCTGAGTGGGCATTCTATGTTGTGTGTCTAGTTTTCCCGTTTCTATGTTTGGCCTGATATGGTTCTCAATCAGAGGCAGGTGTTAGTCATTGTCTCTGATTGGGAACCATATTTAGGTAGCCTGTTTTGTGTTGGGTTTTGTGGGTGGTTGTCTTCTGTCTTCGTGTGTCTGCACCAGACAGAACTGTTTCGMTTTTTTCACATTTGTTGTTTTGTATTTTTGTAGTGTTCACGTTTAATTGTCTTTATTAAACATGATGAACACTAACCACGCTGCGTTTTGGTCCTCTCCTTCGTCCACAGAAGAAAGCCGATACAACTTAAGTATATTTAAAACCAAATACTCTTAGAATTTTACTCAAGTAGTATTTCACAGGGTGACTTTCACTTTTAATTAAGTCATTTTTTATTAAGATATCTTTACTTTGACTCAAGTACTGTATGACAGTTGGATACTTTTCCCACCGCTGAGACACACACACACACAGACACACACGGACACACACACACAGACACAGAAACACAGGACACTGCCGGTACACTCCCAGTGTCCTGTCCTATATTAGGAATAGAGAGAAGATGGGTCCTAAAACAAGCAGCCCTATGAGATCACAGGTTGGAAATACATTGTAAACCTTTATTACTCACTTTGCATGAAATGTATCTTATACCTGTGTAACTCTTATTACACTAGTAACAACAAAATATTGATATGCTACATTGTACTTCAGTTATTGAATTAGAATTGTACAGAAATMAAATTAAGCTGTTTTGAGAAACCGGGAACGTTACTCCTTAAACATGTSTAATTACAAAAACTGCTCAATCCATTAGTATGCCATTACAARGCAATCACTAAGTTAGTATGCAACAACACTGTAGTAATTACACTGTTACTACATAGGTATAAGAAAAGGTGCATGTCACCACTTTTTAACCTCATATTCATTATCCATTATCTCCAGCACCATACCAGTGACTACATTTGTTCTCTAGTAAAAACAATAAGATCGAAAAGTGTTACAGTTGAAAACATAAAGATACATACTTGGCCTTCTTCATAAAGGCTCATCAATGCTTATAACAACATACCTGTCTGCTTGCCCCCTTTTCTAATTTTCTCATTTATATTGATATATATTCATTGTACAATTATAGCAAACAATGTCTCCATTATTTTACTCTTTAATTATGAAATGATTTCTGCCACCAAGAGTTTTAATGATGTAGCATTGCCATCGTGATGTGAAAATAAACATATTTGGCAGGACATTATCATTCACATTATATATTTCTATTTGGCACTAAGGCACATTTCATATCACACAAGCACAGCAATCATACCGAAACGTGACGAGACAGTGAACGATAAACTTGCTCAACATACAACCAAAAATATATGTAATTCCAACACTATTGTGTATTGAATTTCAAACCACTCTTAATGGTTAAACAGTTGCCTGCGTAGTTATGAATGAGGTAGACTTTGATTTATCTATCTGTGTTCACTTGCGTAGGTGTTTGTGTGCATACCTTTAAGCGTGTACATGTACTGTCTGTGTTTGTGTATGTGTCTAGTGTGTGTGCATGCCTATGTGTGTGTGTGTGTGTGTGTGCATGCGTATGGAACAGAATATGGAAAAATATGACCTTGGTATCCTGTAATCCGAACCATCAATTTATACGTTTTAAGTTTGTTCACAGACTGTATTGAACACCAAGGAAACATTTTCCGATMAAATTGACCCCAACTCCCAACTGTTCACTGTGTTGCCTAAATCAGGTAGGCACATTCCTTCATGGGATGGGAGGTTGTTTTTCTTTTCCTGTTTATACTCATTTATTTTTACTTAAACTCTGTATGTATTTCTTACTTGTGTTTTTTGTTTGAGTGGCAGCCCACGGGTATATTTTAAATAAACTGAATATAATAATTGAAATGGATAATGCACCTGTATTGCTGCTAATCTAAAACTAAAGCACCAAACAAAGATTCATTTGTGCTTCCTTTTCTTACCCCCAAACTCAGTCCCCATTTATATAACTGAAGAATCAGATATGGCAAGCACCAAAGGAGTCCCCAGGATGTGGAATATGTTTATCAAGCTGATTGTCCTTTTGGYGTGAGTATCTTGTTTCAAAGGTAGTCAGGGGTTGTGTCTCAATAGTCTTGAATAGTTTAAGGAGACAATGTCATTAGCACTGATCTGAAATGACTGGAGGGGACAAAGCAATATAGTAGAGYCCAATTTAAGCCTTGTGTAGTTATAAAGTAAAGGATATAAGGAGAGGACAACATCCAGGAGAATTTAGACACAACCCTTAGAGAAGGAGTGTAAGAGTGGTGTGTCAGTTGTGAGTATAATTAGCTAACTTCAGGATTAGGTATTGACCTTTGACACCAAACTAATTACCCACCAGGGCTGTTTGCTTGAGCAACAGTGCCATCCAGAGGCCCGAGTACGACGACATAGTCCAGCCCCACGAGTTTGTCAACCCCTCCTGGATGGCGGGCCTCCCGGACAGCTGCCTGCTGGTCACCATGGCCATCTACAGCGGCACCTTGYCCGAGTGCCAGTCCTGTAGCCTGGCGTCGCAGCTCCAGGCCGYTGTGCGCTTCCTGGAAGTGCGTGTGTGCCATGTGCGTGGCAACCTCACCATCCACCACGGCGTGTCTTACCTGTGGGCGCACTTCGGCGACGTGCTGGAGGGCGTGGCCAACTTCCTAAGTGAGTACCCCAGCGAGATGGTGCTGGTGTGGCTCAAGGAGTTCAGTGAGACCTTCGACCTCTACGGGCGGTAGTCTGCTACATCCACCTCTATGCCGACTGGGGCCTGCTGTGGAACAGTCAGCCCATGCCCACTGTGGGACAGAACAGAGGGAAGCTCATTGTCCTGCAGGACTTTGGCTGGACACCATGGCCATCTACAGCGGCACCTTGGCCGAGTGCCAGTCCTGTAGCCTGGCGTCGCAGRTCCAGGCCGGTGTGCGCTTCCTGGAAGTGCGTGTGTGCAGCGAATCAACGCCCACCTGTACCTGACGGCACAGATAGGGCAAAGCAGGCGCTTCGGAATCATCACCATGGACTTCCCCGCCGCTCCCCTCCTTCAAATGATCATCAACTTCAACTGAGAGAGAGGTACCTCATCTACCAAGCCTGCTACCATACAATCAACATAGATACAATCAAATGAAAATTGCTGGGACTACATAAGAACTGGGAGTCCAGTTTGCATATTGTATGCTTGTTTTCACTATGCCTTGCCACTTYACTAAGTAGTTGTCTCTTGACGTTCCATCAAGAGCCATGAGGCTGAGAGAAATTATCATTTTTAAAGCAACATTTTCTGCTATTCTATACATTTTGTCATGAGGTGGAGAGAATTTGCCATTTTAAAGTGAATTGCCTGCAARTCTACACATTTTGCCATGATTTATGTGTTCATATGCTATCGGGAGGTTCCTCGACCTCTGGGGGGGTTGGGGGCCCCAGGACACATGCGCTGCGTGCCCGTTTCAGTAATCTGGTGGTTCTAGTGTTAATTTGCCTATTCTCCCCAGGTTAACGGGATAGACACTGTGCTGATTCCCATTTCGGTGGTGCCCATTTCGGTGGTGCCCTTTGTCAAACTGTTGAAAAAGCAAAAGCAGGAAGAGGCAGTTGTGGTACAAGAGGCCGTAGTTTCAGAGGCAGCTGCAGTTTCAGAGGCAACTACTGTTCCAGAGGCAGGCGTTTGAGAGGTTATTGCAGCCACAGTTCCAGAGGCTGCCATTTCTGAGACTGCTGCACTCTAAAAATTAGGGCTTCAACAAAGGTTCTTCTAAGATCCTCAAAGTTCTTTGAAGAACCTTAGGGTTCTTGGCACTGAAAATTGTCCTCAAAAGGTTCTTCCAAGAACCCCATAGGAGGTGGTGTTTATCGAGGAATCTCCTTAGTTGGGGGGGGGGGGGGGGGGTGAAGGGGGGTTCTTGCAGGAACCTCTCTGCCCAACTGAAATATTTGGATTTGAATTAGAAAGGACAGCAGGTGCAGGCACTTATCTGAAACATTTAAATATCTCAATTTAAGGTAAGGTTTGTCCATTATATGATCTAAATTTATATTGTTTTATGATGATACCATCTATGTTTTCATATTTGTGCAAATCTTTCTAAAACAGAAAATGGACACAATTCAATGGCTATCAATCAACCAACAGAAGTAAGAATATGTAGGCTATAAGAATATGTTGAAGGATAGCTGTATTGGGTGCAGTTGACTGAACTGTTCACTTTTGTGTCTGTAGGTATACAGACAAGGAGGCATACAAAGGTATGTCAATTGGCATCGGTATGTTATGCAGATCACATTTACCATCCTCCTCCGTTACTTCTTCAATGAATATCCCATCGGATGTGTATGAAAACCATTTTCAAAAGTTRTTTTCATTCACATTTACCACAAAAACCAAGGTATGAATACTGTTGTGTGCATGCTTTGWTAATCATCTGTATACTTACTATTTTTGGGATTCAGAAGACCATATTCCATACAACTCCGAATATTACTGCAAAATCATTCTGGCTATGGATACGGAGAACATCAACACGCCAGATAATATACCCATTGGACTTGGGGCTTTGCTGGGGGTTCACCTAATTTTTTATTTAAAGTCATAATAAACACTGACAACTAAAATGTTGTGTTATTGTTATGCATATTCTTATTATTCTTATTATTAATAATAGGGGGGGGTTGTTAAAAAATGAACCCCAAAAGGTTCTTCAAAGGGTTCTTCGAGGATCCATTAAAAGGGGTTCTWRAAAGAATTTATAGGGGTTGCCCTACAGTTTCTATTTGAAGAAGAACCCCTAAAGGATACTCCAGAAACCTTTTATTTTTTGTGTGTTCCTGAGGCTGTCGTTTCAGAGGCTGTTGCAGCTGCAGTTCCAGAGTCTGCCGTTTCAGAGGATGTAGCAGTCGCAGTTACAGAGGCTAGCATTTCAAAGGTGATTGCAGTTGCGGCTCCAAAAGTTGCCGTGCCCGAGGTGGCAGCTACAGCTCCAGAGTTGGCAGCTCCAGAGGCTGCCCCAGTGGCTGAGGCTACCCCAGAGGTGGCTGCCACACCAGAGGCGACTAAGGGAAAAAAAAAAAGCAGTTCCACTCACAGAGAACCAGAAAAAAGACAGAGAACCCRGCGTTTGAGCACTTAATGTCATTACTAGATGCTCACAGAACAGTTTACTCTGTTTGACTCCTGGCAATAACAGTAAATCAATTATTGGGATCTGTTTTGAAAGTGGAAGAAGTAGTTATTTAATGACAAACTCATGGTTGTACATTGTATTCTACTCTTTCATTTTGTAATTTCATTATTTCCATATGCATATGATGCATGTCACTTTCACTGCAAGTTGATATGAAGAGTAGTTACTGTGCGCAGTGCAAATGCCTGTGATGGAGCCATTAACTTGGTCTTGGTTTCCAGGTGTCGGTACCATCGACTGATTTACTTCAGTTTCTCTTTAAGCAATGTTAAGAGCTGAGATATTGGTGGACAGGACATCGTACAATACGTATCAAATCGGACAAAAATTGTCAGGAAATTAAATATTTGATTTTAACAGCACAAAACATGTAACAAAGGATAGGGTAAAACAAAAAGGTATTTCCCACAGCTCTTCATTGATATACAGTATCGAAATACCTCCTAAGGAAATTGACAAAGCACAGACCTTTGTAGGAGCCGAGTGCCGAAAGTAGTTAAGGAAATTGCCCCTCTGTGCTCCATTTCCCTTAATTCTCACCCTTGAAGATCTGAGTGGATTGGATATGTGTAAGCAATGAATGCACCTTTATCTATCAAATTGCTATATGGAGCTATTAGCATATTTCTTACACATACAGTATGTCTTTAGATCCAGAATTGATGTGGTCCCCGTATATCACCATATCGAGCTACAACAAAACCAGCAGAATGTGCAGTGTACCCTTCAGAAATATGGATGACCAATTAATCACTAAATGTTGAGGCCTGGCCAGCGAAGCCATTTAAAAACCTGGTTGGCTAGCTGGGACAGTAAAATGCATAACAGATCAAATTTTACATCCACGCTACCTCTGAAGAGAAAGCAACATCCTCAAAGATTTTCCACAGCTTGAGAAACAATGGAAGTTTTATTTTATTRAAATTGCACAGCTCATTACTATAATGAACAAAAAATATAAACGCAACATGTAAAGTGTTGGTCCCATGTTTCATAAGCAGAAATAAAAGATCCCAGAAATGTTCCATACGCACAAAAACCTTCTCAAGTTTGTTTACATCCCTGTTAGTGATTCCTCTTGGCCAAAACAATCCATCCACCTGACAGGTGTGGCATATCAAGAAGCTGAATAAACAGCATGATTACACAGGTGCACCTTGTGCTGGGACAATAAAAGGCCACTATAAAATTTGAAGTTTTGTCACACAATGCTACAGATGTCTCAAGTTGAGGGAGCGTGCAATTGGCATGCTGACTGCAGGAATGTACACCAGAACTGTTGCCAGAGAATTTAATGTTAATTTCTATAACATAAACCACCTCCAAAGTAATTTTAAAGAATGTGGCAGTACGTCCAACCGGGCCTCACAGCCGCAGACCACGTGTAACCATGCCAGCCCAGAACCTCCATATCTGGCTTCTTCATCTGCGGTATTGTCTGAGACCAGCCACCCGGACAGCTGAGGAAACTGTGGGTTTGCACAAAGAATTTCTGCACAAACTGTCTCCGGGAAGCTCATCGGCGTGCTTGTTGTCCTCACCAAGGTCTTGACCTGACTGATGTTTGGCGTCGTAACCGACTTCAGTAGGCAAATGCTCACCTTCGATGGACACTGGCACTCTAGAGAAGTGTGCTCTTCATGGATTAATCCTGGTTTCAAATGTACCGAGCAGATGGCAGAACGCGTGTATGGCAATGTTTAGGCGAGTGGTTTGCTTATGTCAACGTTGTGAACAGAGTACCCTATGGTGGCGGTGGAGTTCTGGTACGGGCAGGCATAAGCTACAAACACAATTGCATTTTATCGATGGCAATTTGAATGCATAGAGATACCGGGACAAGATCCTGAGGCCCATTGTCGTGTCATTCTTCAGCCGCCATCACCTCATACATGATAATGCCTGGCCATGTCGCAAGGATCTGTACACAATTCCCGGAAACTGAAAATGTCCCCAGTTTTTTTGGCCTGCATACTCACCAGACATGTCACTCATTGAGCATGTTTGGGATGCTCTGGATCAAGGTGTATGACCGTGTTCCAGTTCCAGCAACTTCTCACAGCCATCGAAGAGTGGGACAACATTCCACAATTAACAGTCTGATCAACTCTATGCGAAGGGTGTGTTGCACTGCATGAGGCAAATGGGGGTCACACCAGATACTGACTGGTTTTCTGACCCACGCCCCTACCTTTTTTTAAGGTATCTGTGACCAACAGACGCATATCTGTATTCCTAGTCATGTGAAATCCATAGATTAGGTCCTAATTAATATATTTCAATTGACTGATTTCCTTATATGAACTAACTCAGTAAAATCTTAAAYATTGTTATGTTCATATTTTTGTTAAGTGTACAATTTCAATAAGTCTCTCCGTCATCACTGTATATGATCGTGTTTATTCACAGATGGACAGTAGGAGTTTCTGGCTCCTTCAAAAAGATACCAACTCTTCCCCCAAAATCCAATAGAGACATATACCAAACTGGTCAGGTTGAAGCGTCGCCACCACACGGCAATTCCACCAAGCGCACCAAATGTGTTTTCTAACATCTAAAAACCGAGGGGAAGCTTAGGGTTGGATTGACATGATTTAAGAACAGGTCACTGTCCCACCCTTGGAAACATACAAGATGAAGAAAATATCGACACCACAAGGGAAACCTTCCTCTTATTCCCAGACTATTGATCATTGGTGGTTCAAGGTGTAATATGAAAAATACCGCCACATGAAATTGCATTTAAACAGTATTTCCCAGGAAACCATAGTGTCTGTTAACCATGTGATTTCCTATGCAGCCAAGAACCAACATAATATAAAATAGTTCCACCAAAATGATGGTTTAAATCAGAAATGTTTTAAGTATCACAAATCCAGGGAGGCCAACAAATAAGGGTGAACAAAAAGGAAAGTCAGTGCTAGCATCTCCAAGGATGGGTCTATGAGGTGTGTAACCCCTCCCCCACTGCAAGGGTATAGTATGACCCCCGTTGTTGAGGGAACCTTGTGGACTGTACTACTCTAATCTTCATGGGGAGGGCTATGCCACCAAGCCTCCTGTTACGGTTCTTAGAAGCCGTATTTTGCCTGTGTTTGCCGGCGAGTCAGCTTGTTGTCGGCCCAGCTGTTCTTCAGCTCCAGCTCTCGCTCCTTTGCCTAAAGGTGATAAGAATTAGAACAAGTTCGCTCAAACTGACACATGCTTGTAAACATCCCATATCTGGTTAAATTTAGGTATGTTGATGTGAGGCCAATAATCATGCATGTTGATTGTTTAAAAAATTGCAATGTATATGTACTCACCTGGTGGATGAGGTATGTGATCTGGTGCTTGCGTCGCTGTTGCCCTGTGGGTTGGTCTCCCTTTTTCTATAGAGGGAAGAGGTCAAAGAGTCAGACCAAACAAGGTTGAGAACAGATGACAAAATCCTCACCTATGCCACATGGAAAAAGTCCTGCCCCACCAACTCCACAGCTCTCGTTCCACTGTTGCCTAATATTCCCCTACCCCATCATCACTACTACGATCCAGTTTCCAATTCAGCGCCTAGCCCCTAACAACCCTAGCTCCTAACAACCCTATGTTCACAGATCTGGAAGGAGTGGACAAGTGTAAGCAATATCGGGACAGCTCCTGCGCAAATCTCCCTCACCTTGCTGAAGGACTTGCGCTCCTGCTTCTCCTCAGTCATGCTCTTGGTCATCCACTGCTGGTTGCCACTCAGCTGGTCATCTCCCTTGATCTCCAGGAACTTCACCTCTTCCTTGCCCCTGTTCCTCTTCCCCTGCAGCCTCATGAACTGTAGCCAGAAAACATGATATACTCTTCTATATCTTGAAGCAGTAACCTCTAATCAATGTATGAACTATGTCGTCAATTAAAGATGTGATCAGGACAATATAAAACAAATCAATTTCAGTGATATACAGGATAATGTCAGACAAGCAGGACTTCCTGATTAATCAGGGGGAGGGGGGGGGGGGGAACGTTCCTGATCAATAACAAGTCAATAAACCATTGTCAAGTCAAGAAACCTTCATACCGCTTCATCATCAAACAGGGCGGAGGAGCTAGGTTGCTCTGGCTCAGGCAACGCTGGGTCAGACTCAGGATCCTGGTAGTAAGCCTCGTTGTAGTAGCCCTATCCAACAGAAGAATGTTTTTGTTAGCCTGTATCAACGCAACATGAGAAAAGCATTACGCTATCCTGATGTGTCTCAATGGATAAAAACAAGAGAGATTTTACAGCGAAATGTTGTCTGCAAGAGCAACTCGTAGGGGTCAATAAGGATCCATTCTGGGCAGAGTATATCTGATGTTTGAACCTGTATATCAGCTTGGTAAGAGACTGATATATATAATTTGCTCTCTTCTAAAATAAGTTGTAGTTGGAGATTTGAGTAGGTAATGCACAGCAGGTCTATTTGTATTTGGTATATTGTGGAAGTTGAGTATTATTGTAGTTTATTTTGGTGTATTGGCAACATTGTTTTCTATAATACATTGCAAAGCAATACAGTTTATATCTGTCCATCCATCTAGAGAGAAAGATAGCTATATCTATTAACCCAACATTTTCTCAGTACCTGAGGCTCTGCCGAGGGCTGTTGGTACACCCCTAGCTGTTGACCTCCCCAAGCTCCCTCTTGGTTCGCACTAAAGTCCAGAGGGGCGTCTGACTGGAAGGTACCACGCTGTATGCTTGCAGGAGCGGGTAGTAGGCCTGAGGTGGGGACAGGCTCCGGGTTCAGGTTGGGGATCACAGCGGGGAGAGGTTTGGCGCTCTCTCCCAGGGAGAAGTAGTTCTCTGGGGCCAGTTCCTCGTCACTTTCCTCAGCAGCTATCTGCCTCGCTAGCTGCAGGGCAGCCGACTTGGCTGCTGCTTTGATGGCGGAGGGGGATGCGCAAGCACTGGCGTGGCCCTGGGAGGACCCTAAAGAGGGCTTTGTGGTTTTCTTTGGATCCGGCCGCTTGGTGAGGGTGTGAGGCACTAGGGCCCTCTGCATCTCCTTCACAACCACATTTTTGGGCTGAGGCAGGAGGGAGGAAAGGCCAGTGCCAGGGCCCTAAGAGAGAGATAGAGGTGGAAAGACAATAGTATGTCTTCAAATCAAAGTTTTTTGTACACAGATTTACAGATGTTGTCGCAGGTGCAGCGAAATGTTTATGTTTCCTGTTCCAACCATGCAGTAATACCTACAGTAGCAATAAAAAAAGTGAAAGAAAATAAATTATAGAATACAGTATATACATAAAGTGAGTGAAACACCATGCAAACATAATTAAAATMACCATTGTTCATGACTATGTACATAGGGCAGCAGTCTCTAGGGTGCAGGGTAGAGTACCGGGTGGAAGCTGGCTAGAACAGTGACTAAGGTTCAGGGCTGTGTAATGGGCGGAGGCCAGCTAGTGGTGACTTAGGTCAGGGGTTAGATCATGATATGTATGGTTGGAAAGGCCCATGTCCACATACAGAGAATTTGTCATTGAGAATTATCTAAAATGCAAGTGCAGTGTCAGGTTACCTGGGGCAGGGATTTCTTTCTCCTTGGTTCATCTTCATCAGAGTCAGACTGTTGACAAGACATAGAATCATGTTGAAATCTCCACTTTTAATCCATTTAAAAACAAGCAAACAAGATATGTAATTGAATGTTTAAAATGTAGCCTAGGTATGAGCCTGTGGTCCTGTTACTTACATCCCCTCTTTTTATCTCAGGTATAGTGATTTTGACAGGCTCTGTTCGCTTCTTCGGCTTAGGTAAATCGAAAAGCAACCCTCCTTTGAATGCTTGAGAACGGGTAACTGAGTCCTCGTTGCCATCGCTTGACACAGTGTTCCGTGATGATGCGTGTGTTGTCCCTTTTCTTGGTCGCACGTTTCCTAGTGCCTCTGAGGCAGATATTTTTGGGGTAGGAAGGCGTGAGAAAAGCCCCCCAGGTTTGCTCCCCGGGACGATGGAACTAGATGTTTCTGAATCACTGTCATCACTGCTAGCATACGCTACCAAAGACATTATTGATGTTTCTGCAGCAGCTTGTTCGCATAAGTAGCGGGTAAATACAGATATGGCTAACTAGCTATAGCTGCACCCACGACCCACTTTCCAAGCTCACAATAGCTAGCTACAATTGTTTGGCCAGAAAAGTATATGAGACGTATTGCATGAGAACAATTAAATTGTGGACAACCATTTAAAATTGGACCAACTTCATTGCTAGCTTTAAAATTGAATTTTAAAACAACTGGCTTGCCAAAGGCTAGCTAGCTAGCTAGCGAGGCTCAAGTCAAGTCGAGCCACACTGCAGGGTAATGTTTCAAACAAGCCGAGGATTGATTGACTCGAAGCTAACAAGGCCTCAGCAGGTCGTTTTAACAGAATTTTAATGTAAACGTTAAGCTAATTCTAGTTAACCGTTACATTTAATATTATGCAATCAATTTAGTCAATACCCCATGGTTTCTTTCCTCCACCAAAATAGCTATTTCTATCCAATAACATTAGCAATTGCTAGCATTTCCTTTTTGGGTCTCTAATGCCAATCATGGATAGATGCGTGCAAAACAGAAGTGTTCAAGCTGCTACTTATTGCGCAGCTTCGACGCAAATCTACCTTCTTCTTCTTGTGGTTTTCCGGCAGACGAGACGCTTTATTGCATATTGCTGCCTTTCACAGTTTGGAAAATGCATTGCACATTTGTTCACAAAAAAAGTAAATTGCACTGCCTTCTAACCCTATATAAACATACCACTATCCCCAACACACTCCCACCACCACCACCKCCWCCCCCTCCCACTACATTGACCTCAACAGATCCTACACCAGTCCATCAGCCTGGGAGGCTGGAACACATTCTCTCAAAACCCCCTGTAGGTCTTCTTCGATGGAGTTTAACGGTGTTTGGCATCCAATGTTAATGGTGCATTACCGCAACCAGCTGGATGGGGTATGCTCCCATAACGTTCCCTTCCCCCTATCCTCACTCACCCCCCCCCTCCCACTACATTGACCTCAACAGATCCTACACCAGTCCATCAGCCTGGGAGGCTGGAACACATTCTCTCAAAACCCCCTGTAGGTCTTCTTCGATGGAGTTTAACGGTGTTTGGCATCCAATGTTAATGGTGCATTACCGCAACCAGCTGGATGGGGTATTGAATAAGAAACAAAAAAACTCTGGGAAAGGGGGAAAATTACATTTTACAAAATAAAACACATCAACTAATAAAAATAAAAACATCATACTTCTTCAATTACAGTCCACTCCAAAATACATCCCTACAAAGGCTCAGGGGCCTGTGACGGGGCTACATTCATCGACAGGATTTCTTGCACTGCCTCGGCTGTGAAATCACAAAGACCCCAAAAACGTTAAGAGGCATTCACAATGATTCCAATTTTCTTGCACTTTTTCTCCGCTTGTGCTGTACAGTTTATGACCATTGCAATAAATAATACAAAGTCCACCTTTTTAACATGTAGCATTTCACTATCCCTCGGTTGATGAGAAACCTTCACTGGTCATGGTGGCTCTACTACCATTGCTTCTTCCCCACCACACGTTCCAATTTTCTCACCGCCTCCAGAAAGGAGACACACTGGACACTCTTTACCAGGGCACTCCAAGAATTCAGGCACATGTTCACCTCCAAAGTTGCAGCATTTCCCTTCATCTGGCATACYATATTCTTACCTTCTAAAAACACTTGACACCAAATCTTTTACATTCATGACATCGAAAGGGCTTGTGCACAAAAGCTCTTACAGGGTATCTCATGAATCCTAACTTTATATGAGAAGGGAGAGACTCTTCATCAAAGATCAGTAGCATGGATGAAGTGAACTTCTTTTCTCCATCCACCATACAGGTCAATTGACATGCACCAACCACTCCATCGATGTCTTCAGTTATATCCTCTGCCTTTATTTCTTGCACCACCCCAGAAAAAAACTGACTCCGACCAAAAACGAGTCTAGTGGTTTCCTATTTTCCAACATAGCTTTACTTCTCTTGTTTCCCTTTTTCTTCGCCACTGTAACCCACTCATTCTCACTTTCTGTACTATTTGCTTCACTCGACTAACTAGCAGTTTCAAACAAAACCTCAGTTTCCGCCAGTCCCAGAAGACTCCGCCACACTCTTCCTGATCTGATTCTCATGGAGCCCCACAGTGGACACAAAGACGTTTATAACTAACCCAACATAGACCAGAGCCCCCCCACCGTAGTTCTTCTGCACTAAAATCTCTGATACCCAAAAACCTCTGCTGCTGCTACTACCAATTCAATCTTCTGGGATTTCCTTTCCATCTGTGCGGTACAATTAATGACCATAGCAATAAATGGAAATGTCAATCTGTCTCACTCACACAGGACATTTCTGATCCCCAGCAAGACTACTCAGGGTTTTCAGGCACATAACATGCATTTTTCTCTCCTGTACTTGATCCAAAGGAGAAAGTACTCGGGCTTGTATTTCACAGTAGGTTCGGGTTTTCACCTTGTACCCTTCTTTCTGCCTCACTTCTTCTCACCATCCACTCTCTTCCAACCCCAGTCCTCCGACATTGATGACTTTCATCTCCGTGTGGGACTTCAGGAAATTCAGAATCGAGCTGCCCGCTGCAGCTTTTTCTTCTTCTTCAAGTTTTATTGGCGAATCACACCCAACTGACAGGTGCATTCTGACCCTGTCAGAAAACCTTTCCCTTCTACATCATACATTTCATAAAATAATACATATTCAACTGTTTCCTCTACCATAAAGCCATTATACATTCAAAGATTCATTAAATCCTGTATGGCCTAATCTCATCCCACACAACATAACTTCCTCCCTTCTGTTCCTATTATATGACACTATGTCCCGTACAGATTTCCTTGTACTATAAAACTGTCTGCCATTACTACTTTCATCCCATTGTCTCTGCCAGCAATCAAACCCATTTTTCTGAATCAATGTTTTAATTTCCCCTTTACCTAACTGCACCTGTATATCCACAATATTATTTTTCACTGCTCTTTTTGTATTATATCTACTAAACTTCTGTATGAGCCGGAATCCAACAGAACTGATTTTCAATACCATTTATGTGTAACCCCAACAACAGCATAATTCTTTCTAACCGTAAATCCTCACGTTCTGACTTTCCAGATCTTAAACTACACAAAACTCCAAACATATTACTACTCTTGGTTGCACCATTGCAATCCAACAATTATCGCAACCATTTCGATTGCTGCCCGCTGCTGCCATGAGCCCTTCTTCTTCTTCTTCATGGTATTATGGCGGTCCGCAAACAAATGTTAGAGATTCCACCTACTGGGTGGGGGGTGAAAGCTAGGGAACATTAACACAGAAAAAAACACAGGGAATGGGTGAAAAAAACACATTTCGTCCTCATTTCCACTCACTCCTTCAGCATTTCCACTGTCTCTGAATAGGACACCTGCTGGACAGACAGCCCTGATTCTTGCTACTTCGACCTCCTTCACTCTTACAGGGCACTCCTGAAACTCAGGAACATGGTTCCCACCACAATTGCAGCACTGTCTGACCACTGAGTGTAGCTCAGTGTTCAAGGACCCTGAGGACCCTGGGACTAAACACCTCCCTCTGCAACTGGATCTTGGACATCCTGATGGGCCGCCCCCCAGGTGGCGAGGGTAGGCAACAACACATCCGCCACGCTGACCCTCAACACAGAGCCCCTCAGGCGTGCGTGCTTAGTCCCCTCCTGTACTCCAAGTTCACCCAAGACTGCGTGGTCCCGCACGACTCCAACACCATCTTTCAATTTGCAGACGACACAACGGTGGTAGGCCTGATCACCGACGACAGCCTATAGGGAGGAGGTCAGAGACCTGGCAGTGTGSTGTCAGGACAACAACCTCTCCCTCAACGTCAGCAAGACAAAGAATCTGATTGTGGACTACAGGAAACGGAGGGCCGAGCACACCCCCATTCCCATTGACAGGGCTGTAGTGGAGCGAGTTGAGAGCTTCAAGCTCCTCGGTGTCCACATCACTAAGGATRTATCATGGTCCACACACACCAACACAGTCGTGAATAGGACACGACAATGCCTCTTCCCACTCAGGAGGCTGAAAAGATTTGGTAAGCACCCTCAGATCCTTCAAAAGTTCTACAGCTGCACCATTGAGAGCATATTGACTGGCTGGCATCACCGCTTGGTATGGCAACAGCTTGGCATCCAACCGCATGGCGCTACAGAGGGTAGTGCATACATCTGCATTGACCCTTTTTGCACTAACTTTTATATCAGACCAAAAAAAAAGTACATTTACATCATTTTAGGTTGTAAAAGGATACAAACAGTTAGATTGGACTCTGACATTAAGCTAGATTTGCTGAACTCATGCACCCGATGGCCCAAAACAAAAACTAACAAAAATTCGAAATACTAACCCTAAAAACAAATCTACCCATTGAATGAGAACAGCAGCTACCTATTTCCTATCAGGTCCAGTAGGTCCAGTAGGTCCAAATCTACCATTGCTATGGTGATTTGAAAAAAGGACCCATTAGTTCATGGTATCTTTAAAGTACATGGATATCCTTCAAACATGTAAGGGAAACAAACCCCCTAAACATACAAATACCAAGAGACTGATATAGATGCCTGGAGGACACTGTGGGAGTTGTTGCTTCACTTCCCAGCTGTTGAGCTTCAACTCCACCAGACACAGCATGCTGTGACAGTTGTGGAGTGTCACAAGAGGGAGGCGGTGTAGCGACTGCGGCACTGGCATCATTAGGTCTCACAATGGTGGAAACATTGTCCATCATTTGGAATTGTGGGCGGTATGTAGTGTATCCCATGAACAGTCAATTGACCTTAGAGCACCTGTTTGTTAGCACCTGATCATTCTAGCTTTTCTGCAGTATTCTGCATAATCGGACTAACCATAGTAGTAATATTCTGCATAGAATATCATAGTACTGATAATCCATATTCTGCTTTTTGCTTTCTCATCTCCTTATGTCTGGGCACATTTTTATAAAATGGCAATTGCTGGGTTTAAAACGAATATTGTTGAATGAAGTGTAAATGCTATGCAATGTCTCTGTCTCAGACTGCCGCATGGGACTGTTCGAAGGGGGTAGCAGCAGCTTTTCAGCGAGCCAATCACTCAAAAGTTTTATTTTTTAGAAGTTATTAAAAAAAAAATACAAATGTAATGTTGCCATCATGTTGATCCAAAGAGTGTGTTTTAAAAACTTTTACTGTCTTTACTCAGAACACCGTTTTTGGTTTGAAATACTGAAATACTGATTTCCCAACATCCTAAAATWGATTTTAATACTGCCAACAACAAAACGGTTCTCATTTCCTGTACTTTATTTGAAGCAGCAATACGATCTTAACGAATCTCCACAAATGAGTCATATGAGGAATTCAGACATTGGCAGCATGAACTCAACGCTAGTTGTTGGATTCCACCAGCCTCCTCAGATGGCAGCAGAACCCCTCTATGTCCTCAGGTATACAGCAAGAAACAACAATATGATGGATTTGACAGGTGGAGAGGTAAGGGGCTTCTTAAACAATATCATAAGGCAAATGGGACTCATTTATTTTAGGCAGATAAGAGTCAAATTGMAGCTGCAGATGCCTTATTTGGTATATCAAGGAAGCTATCCTCAGGCACGACTGTGGAGGGACCCAAATCTGCTGAAAGATTTTTCTGCAAACAGGAGGCTCACACATTTGTCTGTGCGGCTCAGAACCTGTCAAATTAGGTACTTGAGATGCTATACAATGAAGTGTCAAAAGATTATATGTGASACTAAGGCACTATAGTAAGTCTGGCATCACAGATCATGATAAAACACCCAACAGGTTTGGTTGGAGATACTTTGGTTGGTCTTGGATTTTTACTAATATCTAAAAATAAGACTGGACTCCTTTACAGCCTATTGATGGTCACACTGTGTTTGACTCATCACTCTTTACATTCATCCAGAACACAATCATCCTGATTGTGTTCTGGATGAATGTAAAGAGTGATGAGTCTCTGCTCCAAGATATTCCAAACAGAGCCTATCTTTATTTGATGCATAATGTCTTAAAAAGAGGCCTAAATACAAAGATTAGGTTAAACTGCAAGATAACCAATCCCAGTTTCAATGATTACAGTTACAGTCCTTGTCAAGTGCTCTCTCTCGTATAAGTGCTCTGATGTAAAGGTGTTGTCTGTGTTGTGGTGTCTTCCCTAAGGGCATTTGGGAAAATTATGTTGTTACAAGACTACTTTTCTGTTCTTATTTTTTTTTTTTAATCTAATTTCTTCCACCGAAATTCAGAAATTCGCCTTGACAGCGCTCACTAATGAACTCTGAAAGTAGGCCTACTGCTAAAAATAAATGTACTTGATATATCCAGTAATGTCAATAATTTTTACACAGGTTTTTACAGGTACTTTGGACTTCTCAATATTCCCACATGGTGTCTTGATCTGAGAATACCAGGAGCAACTCGGGGACATTTTAGAGTTGGACAATTCAGGATTAATTATCAGTTTGAGATACTTAGTGTACTACTCAACCCTTTTCACACTACTGAGTCCAGTGGAGCTGCGCCAAGCMGAATTGTGGCCTGGCCCGGTTATGCATTCATTCACCATAAGATTGCTGGAACTGTGCTGCAAAGGAAAGTGTGAAAGAAAATAGAGCCAGTAKAGTACCCTTTTGGATCGGCACAATAGTGGAGAAAATGGTATTGGTTCTCCCTAGATAGGCTACCCAAATACATCAATAATATTTTATCAGTAGAATATTATAGACAATTMACCTTTTAAAACAAATCAAATACAAAACAGGCATTTTTGTTGGTGTATTGGAAGGCTTCTGRTCCTTAGAATCCATGGAGGGTATGTAATCTTGCAGAATTCCAATATCTTTGCTACCTCGGTTTTGGCCTAGACCATACTAGTCAATCTCAGATAATGAATCTGCTCATGAGAGGGAAGCGGTTCCCAATTTCAAACAAAAACAAGGTCTGTAGATAGACTACAGAGGATTACGACAGCAGGAATAACGGGATTATTATTCTATTTTTAAATAAGAAAATTACATTTAATAGCTGCATCTTGTAACCACACTCTGCAAAGCACTGGACCGCGCAAAGTTACCAATTCGATTGCGTCCACGTTCCAAATTTCTACGCATTATTTAATTTTGACGCGAAAACCTGAAGCCACCCAAAGTTGGAGCTCTTAACCTAACAAGTGCAATCCTCTAGGTYGCTATATCTCGTTGTTCTTACTTGCAACAGTAAACTGACATTGTACATTTATATTTAAAAAATAAATATCTTATTCATCCGCTGAGAAGCTATGCCGAGGTCGAATAGGCAAAAAGAATACAAGCCTGGGGATCTCGTGTTTGCGAAAATGAAGGGTTATCCACATTGGCCCGCGAGGGTAAGCTCCTTCATACTTTTCTTCTTGCTTAACCAAACGCTAATAGTAGGKTTACGTCATTTTGTTTCTAGTACACATGCATGTAGGCCTATCTGCTAGATCAGTTCAATGAGGCCTACCCCCTGGTCTTTGCAAAGTTTATTGGCGTATGACTACGTGGTGTGAAATAGGCTAGTGACATTTTTTGTACATTCGGTGTTTCATTTTGAGAAATGCGAAATCTTCTATTTGTAGCAGTAAACATACTTTTACAGTAACCTAGCAAATGCCGTCCTGATTACTGTTCAGTTCGCAGAGGCACTGTTTACTTTAACCATTGATACGAGGCCTYGTATAGGCTGTTCGATAGATCCTGGCTTCATGTAAACAAACATGTATAACATCTTCAACTTCGGTAACAAATAGGCTCGAGTAGCCTACGTTTAAGAACAGTTACCACTAGGATATTAGGCTATTCCAAGTCCAACCAGTAGRATTTTACAATGTGAATGTGAGACAAAGTTGAGGCGAGTCGTGAAATGGATTCTTTGAAACACTGTAACCGAGTTTGCTACAGTGTGGTAATTCCCGTATGGTTAATATTTGGCGGCAGCGGCGGCGTTTGATTGTCTGGAAGGAATGCATGAGSCTATTGTAACGGTAATGTAAATGTTTTATTTTAGCCTAGACTTCATTACAAATGAGGGGAAAGTAGGTGATTTATTGTKATTAATGAGAATTGACATTGTTTATTAAAAAAAAAAATAGTTATATCCTCGGGCAAAGGACAACACACATTGCCTGAGTTGGTGCTCTATGAAAATGTTTCTCCCTTCCTGAGGCATTCCAKATCCATTGAAGTGTAATTAACTGTTTCGGCAACGTGGATTAGTTTCAAGTGAATCTTCTACCAATTTCTGCAACAGCAGCGTTTGGAAACTACTAAAAGTTTCATTAATTTATTTTCGTCAAAAATCATGCCCAATTTACTTCTGTAATCTATACATTTGCACAGTAGCCTCCCCCAAATAACATTGGGAAATGACCGGCTGAAGCATAAAATTAATAAAAGAAAGTAGTCTTCAGGAGAATGTGTTATTTGTTCATTTGTATTAATTGTGCATTGCTCATGATGGCAGTATACTGTACATTACAGAAATTCACAACCAGATAGATACCTCAAGGGCACTGTTACAAAAGTAAGATATAGAGCATGATATCAGAAAGCTCAGAATGGCTGTCAGTCTACGATGACCATAGATACAGGACATGGCTGGTCAGATCTCTGGAACAATGCATATACACCCCCCCTGTTTTCTGTCTGTCTCTCCTCCCACTATCCCTCCCTCCTTCCCCTTTACCAGACTGTCCACAGTCAATGCCCCTGTCCTAGCCCACCAAACACACATTCTGGTAAGACACGCAACGGGAACGCCTATAGGGCCTCTTTGGCATGACGCCCATCAGGAAGCAAGGTGGCACAGCGAGGCAGGCACGGTGGCTCAGGGCCCAACCGTTGTCACAGGGCTTCCTGTACAACACACCATAGCTGTGTCCCACAGAGAAAGATAATGGGTACCTCTCAATTTTATGTAGTCTTAATCTGAAAACAAGGTAGCCTAGGTGTCCAGTGTTGTGCCCCAATAATCTCTCCTTGCTTCCGAAGTGTGCACTTGTTCACTTCCCTTCACGGAAGTGGCATGGCCGATTAATTAGGGCCGATTTCAAGTTTTCATAACAATCGGTAATCAGCATTTTTGGACACCGATTACATTGCATTCCACGAGGAAATTGCGTGGCAGGCTGACCACCTGTTACGCGAGTGCAGCAAGGAGCCAAAATAAGTTGCTAGCTAGCATTAAAGTTATCTTATAAAAAACAATCAATCTTAACATAATCACTAGTTAACTACACATGATGGTGATATTACTAGGTTAATAACTAGCTTGTCCTGCATTGCATATAATCAATGCGGTGCCTGTTAATTTTTCATGAATCACAGCCTACTTCGCCAAACGGGTGATGTTTTAACAAAAGCGCATTCGTGAAAAAAGCACAATTGTTGCATGAATGTACCTAACCATAAGTATCAATGCCTCTCTTAAAATCAATACACAGAAGTATATTTTTTAAAACCTGTATATTTAGTTAAAAGATTCATGTTAGCAGGCAATATTAACTAGGYAAATTGTGTCACTTCTCTTGCGTTCATTGCATGCAGGGTCAGGGTATATGCAACAGTTTGGGCCACCTGGCTCGTTGCGAACTAATTTGCCAGAATGTTACATAATTATGACATGACATGGAAGGTTGTGCAATGTAACATACATATTTAGACTTAGGGTTGCCACCCATTCGATAAAATACACAACGGTTTTGTATTTCACTGAAAGAATAAAAGTTTCGTTTTCGAAATGATAGTTTCCGGATTTGACCATATTAATGACCT
This sequence comes from Salvelinus sp. IW2-2015, assembly GCF_002910315.2. NCBI lineage: Eukaryota > Metazoa > Chordata > Actinopteri > Salmoniformes > Salmonidae > Salvelinus > Salvelinus sp. IW2-2015. Next base: position 13,662,306 of record NC_036870.1, read on the forward strand.
AAGGCTCATATTTCTGTGTTTATTATATTATTATTAAGTCTATGATTTGATAATTGATAGAGCAGTCTGACTGAGCGGTGGTAGGCAGCAGCAGGCTCGTAAGCATTCATTCAAACTTTACTGCGTTTGCCAGCAGCTCTTAGCAATGCTTGCTTCCACAGCGCTGTTTATGACTTCAAGCCTATCAACTCCTGAGATAAGGCTGGCAATACTAAAGTGCCTATTAGAACATSCAATAGTCAAAGGTATTTGAAATACAAATGGTATAGAGCGAAATAGTCGACGCGTCATAATTCCTATAATAACTACAACCTAAAAGTTCTTAACTGCAAATATTGGAGAACTGGGAATATTGAACCACCAGCTTTCATATGTTCTGAGCAAGGAACCTAAACGTTAGCTTTTTTACATGGCACATATTGCACTTTTAATTTCTTCTCCAACACTGTGTTTTTGCACTATTTAAATATGTTCTAGGTGTGCTTTTTCTATGCTTCCCGTTCTAATTTTTTTTTGCTTCTTTTACTTTTTTTTTTTTTACACCAGCCTCAAAGAGCTGAAACAATATTTTGGGTTATGGAAAATGTATTTCACAGCGGTTTAGATTGTACACTATGTTATTTTGTCACAAACTGAAATTAGTCCACTATTAGTTTTAGCAACCAGAAAATGGTGGAGCAAAAAACTAAATGTAAGCATGGGAAGCATAGAAATGTTCTATGCGCGCTATATCTACCGCTTCTTAGACTTGCTTTCAATGTGAATGACAGATCTATAAGTTTGGTCGGGTCGCCCAAAAAGTTACACATTGTATCTTTAAGTAAAAATACTTTAAAGTACTACTTAAGTAGTTTGTGAGTGTACCTGTACTTTACTATTCATATTATTGAATAAGAGAACATCCCTGACTCTGATCTGGCGGACTCACTAAACGCGTGCTTTGTTGGAGTGTGCCCCTACTTAAGTATAATTAAAACCAAATACTTTTAGACTTTTACTGAAGTAGTATTTTAATGGGTGACTTACTTGAGTTGTTTTGGATTAAGGTATCTAAAATTCTACTCAAGTTTGACAATTGGACACTTTTTCCACCACTTCACGAGTATCAAGCTATAATGTGAAATTCATGTGGCTCAGTAGGTTGGAGATTGGTGCRTAACTTTTGCCCAATATTTGCCTTTGGGAGAGTGACACCATTTTCACAAAACTAAATGGCAGTCATTTATGCTATGTGTGTATTTGAGTGAGAAAACAAAAGTGTTGGTCAGTCATTAAAGAACTTGTCGACAACCAGGCCTGTCGAGTGTGAAGTACATTTTTAATTACCTTATTGGAGCACRGGCGTTTTTGTTTACACTGGTCTGTCTCTTCTCTTTGTTTCAGTAGCCAAAATTTTTTTTTGTATATACTTGTTTGTGGTAGCTCCTGCAATTCATAAATCCATATCAGGTGTGCTTTTTGAAGTTTTGCCACTAGTTTTCATTTAGTTTGATGAAGTTTTACATGCTTAGTTTTTTCCGCCATTTATATTTCGAGGTTGGACGTTGGGCACACCGATTGGTGTCAGCTGGTTAGTCAGAAGGTGTTTCACCTGTGCTGGCACAGTGATATTTAAGAACGGCTGTCCTAGTGCTCCAGTTGCCTTGAGAGATGTGGAGGGTTAACGCCTTTAGTTGGTTCTCCCTATTTGATTTCTTAAAAAGCATTCCTTTATCTTATATTTGTTTTTGTTTTGCTCCATTTCTTTGGGGTTTGCTTCCTGTCTTTAAGTTTGGTGTGGGTTTAAATTTTGTTTGCCTCCTCTTGGGCAAATTTAGTCATGATTGGTGCCTTTAAGTCCCAGTTGTTGTTGCTAGACAACTCTGTGGACACCCCATGAGTGTCTTTCTGAAACCCTTTCTGAACCTGTTTCGTTTTGGATGTTAGTGACTCTTTGTTAGTTCACCTTCTGTTTGAGATACAGTTTTTGGTTTCTTTCTGAGGGACGTAACAGATGCACTCACTAAAAGATTGCACTCCCTGTTTCCTTCCGCAGATTAATGAGTTACCCGAAGGAGCAGTCAAGTCCCCCTCCAACAAGTACCAAGTGTTCTTCTTTGGGACACATGAGACGTAAGTGAATATGGTTTTTGATGCGATGAATCCTATCAAAATTCCAAATGAGCCCCTACCTTCAATACACTTGTGGAGATCTGAGAGGCTTTGATATGTACAAGTAATATGGTGAAAATACAGACTAGCTTATCAGAGAACAAGTTGGAGCTACCACCATATTGTTCCTTTCGCCTATCAAATTCTCTCCAAATCTCCACAAGTGCATTAGGCTGTTCGTTTGGAATTAGAATTAGCTCCATAGAATAGTATTTTGAAGCTCTGTAGGTAGTTGCATGCGTCAACCTTTGAACTTTCTAACATTTGCCATCTCAGTGCATTCCTGGGTCCCAAGGACTTGTTCCCCTATGAGGAGGGCAAGGAGAAGTTTGGCAAGCCCACCAAGAGGAAAGGCTTCAGTGAGGGTCTATGGGAAATTGAGAACAACCCTACTGTGATACACGAACCCGCAGGTTATGAGGTGTGTGTGTGTGTGTGTGTGTGTGCTTAGATTACGGCGGAAAGGGTCGTGTCTGTCTACCTGCCGACGTGCATGAGCCTTTGTTCCTGTGTGACACATGACATATGATTTGAGCAAATATTAAGAAGCACACCACACAATGTTTATTTTTCCTATTCTAGTAACACAAAATCCCTATTACTTTATCATCCATGACGAAAAGTACTCCCAAATACAGATTTACCTATACTCAACCTCAGCAAATACAGGGTGTAATTCACCATATTTTCCTGCCAAAATTATGTTCTTTCTCCCTCAGCTGGCAAAGGAGACCCCAGCAGAGGGGGCGGTGGAGGCAGGTGGGCCGCGAAAGGGTAATGCAGAAGGAAGCAGTGATGAGGACGAAGGGACCCTCATCATCGATGAGAAGACCGACAGGGGAGGGGCCAAGAGGAAAGCTGGGGATTCCGTCGAGGTAAGTCAGTCACAAGCAATGTTCCCTAATATTTTTACGGCACAGAGCAAATTTCATGTCTGCTGAGCACCAACTTGAACGTTTATAGTGAACACTGAGGCTGTACCCGCTTTAAGTTAGTTTTAACATTGGCCAAGTAGGCTATTTTATCATAATGTAGGCCTACCATCAAAAACAATGGAGAAAATGCATCCCATAACATTTTAATATGGAAATGGCTGTTCTATCTTTCAGCCTACAGTAGCAGACAATGTGTGGTGTTCAATGAAGGCCTACATTAAATTAGAGTTTTAATTTCTCTGGGATATGTGGGACGCTAACGTCCCACTTGGCCAAAAGCCAGTAAAAATGCAGAGTGCCAAATTCAAATAAATTACTATAAAAATCAAACTTTCATTAAATCATACATGGAAGATACCAAATTAAAGCTACACTGGTTGTGAATCCAGCCAACATGTCAGAATTCAAATAGGCTTTTCGGCGAAAGCAAACGATGCTATTATCTGCGTTAGCACCATAGTAAACAAAGAGAGAGAAGCATATTTCAACCCTGCAGGCGCGACACAAAATGCAGAAATAACAATAGAATTCATGCCTTATCTTTGACGAGCTTCTGTTGTTGGCACTCCAATATGTCCCATAAACATCACAAATGGTCCTTTTGTTCGATTAATTACGTCGATATATATCCAAAATGTCCATTTATTTGGCGCGTTTGATCCAGAAAAACACCGGTTCCAACTTGTGAAACGTGACTACAAAATATCTCAAAAGTTACCTGTAAACTTTGCCAAAACATTTCAAACTACTTTTGTAATACAACTTTAGGTATTTTTTAACGTAAATAATCGATAAAATTGAAGACGGGATGATCTGTGTTCAATACAGGATTAAAACAAACTGTAGCTAGCTTTCTGGTCACGCGCCTCTAACTAACAGTACACTTCCAGTGACCCTCGTTCAAGATGGCCGTACTTCTACATTACACAAAGGACAAAACCTCAACCAACTTCTAAAGACTGTTGACATCCAGTGGAAGCGGTAGGAACTGCAAGAAGGTCAATTAGAAATCTGTATTCCCAATGAAAACCCATTGAAAAGAGTGACCTCAAAAAAAAAAATCTGAATGGTTTGTCCTCGGGGTTTCGCCTGCTAAATAAGTTCTGTTATACTCACAGACATGATTCAAACAGTTTTAGACACTTCAGAGTGTTTTCTATCCAAATCTACTAATAATATGCATATCTTATCTTCTGGGGATGAGTAGCTGGCAGTTGAATTTGGGTATGCTTTTCATCCAAACGTGAAAATGCTGCCCCCTATCCTAGAGAAGTTAACCTCTTTATCTGCTTGTCCTTCAGACAAGGTGACTGAAAATGTTGTTTGATGCAYGAAACCACTTTACAAAATCGATTTTTGAAGATGTCTAGAAATGTATAKATTTTGTGCTCGTGTAGGAAGCAATCACTCCCGTATTGCTAACTACAAATGATCTATAACTGGGTTAATAACTCACTACCTAGCAAATGATATGAACAAAATGTGCACAAGTGGCTATATGCAGCTCTCGCTTTGATCTCAAACCAAGCTCATCTATTCACGACTGCTCATGTTGTAAACACAGTCCAGTTCAAAGTAAATGGCACAGATCCATATAAGGCAATGGTCTATTTGCATATAGGCCTACTGCAGCTCTGATTGTTTATGCCGCACTGGTCTGTGTAGAGTATTAGATGAGACGTGCGTGTCAATGCAATAGTATCCTACTCTGATGCGTTCCGCCTACAACAAAATCTCTTGTTGTTTCAGTATGTTGCATTGGAAATGGCTAACATTGCATTGATTCGATCACAATTGCCACAGTAAAGGGAAATGCTCTAGAACAGTGGTCACCAACCTTTTCTGAGTCAAAATGCAGGCAGAGATCTACTGCTCAGATTATTTTTRACGTTACTTAAAAAACATAAGCTTATGCAACATTGACCAATTTAAAAACAGTACTTGGTTTGCGCAGTAAGCTATAGGCCCAATACTTTATCAGCACATTGGCTTTGCTTGAATTGCCCTGCCAGTGCCCTGTTGTTGGGGCCATTAAAAAAATATATATATTTCAAAATTTGAAGTAGGCTGTATGATCACACCGGTAATAGATCTGTTGTATTACTTGTGAGGTGCAGCTGAGTGAGCATACATTTTAAATGTGCTTTTTATTTTTTATTTTACTGGGCTGATGGCACCTGCATCTGATGGTCTTAGCGGAGGGAGAGAGCAGCAGACTGAGGGTCCGCCTCTCAACATCCCTCTGATCTCCCTTTCCTCCACTGACACTGACCAAAAAGGGACACTTTCGCACCGCATACTTTCTGCCTCATGCACAAATTCATGTTACTCTTATGAACAGAGAAAGTGAAATATTACTTGACATTAAATAAGACCCAAGCCGCTAATAATAACAACAATGCAAGCCTATAGATACTTTCCTACTCATTCATTACTGCTGGAGTGCTTGTTGTAGCGCTGAGTGGAAATAGTAGGAAAGTGCATTTTATGGCTTCATAAAAGTGTTGAATACAAAAGTGTTGACAGTGCCGAGTAAGAACTTAAACATGAACGCACTCATAAAAACAACAGCTCTTTGCTGTGTTCGTTGACAGGTTCTCCCTAGTCATGCTTTTAAATGTTTTGAAATCTCACAGTATCAACTTTACTGTGGCTTTCTTTTATACATGCTACGTTACTGCAGACACTGTAATCTGAGCCATCCGATTGGCCAGCGGTAGGCTTACAGTGCTCTTGATATCAAATTGTATTTGTCACATGCCCTTTATACAACAGGTGTAGAACTTCCCGTGAAACGCTTACTTACAATGCAGTTAAGAAAATAGAGGTTAAAAAAATATTTKTTAAATAAACGAATGTAAAGAAATGAAAAAAGTAACACCCACTCCCCGACAAATTCTCACAAGGCACCCACATCTGCAAACCCTGTATCTCCGTCTCCTCTTCATGCGAATGACTGGCACTGGCCGGTATTGGCGAAGAACTTACTCACAGGCAATGATACCATTTTCTGCTTTAGGCTGCATTATACAGAGTGTATAAAACATTAGAAACACCTGCTCTTTCCATGACAGACTGTCCAGGTGAAAGCTGTGATCCCTTATTGATGTCACTTGTTAAATCCACTTCAGTCAGTGTAGAGGAAGGGGAGGAGACAGGTTAAAGAAGGCGTTTTAAGCCTTGACATGGATCGTGTGTGTGTGCCATTCAGAGGGTGAACGGGCAAGACAAAAGAAAGTTCCTTTAAACGGGATATGGTAGTAGGTGCCAGGCGTACCGGTTTGTGCCAAGAKCTGCAATGCTGCTGGGTATTTCATGCTCAATAATTTCCCATGTGTATCAAGAATGGTCCACCACACAATGGACATCCAGCCAACTTGACACAACTGTGGGAAGCATTGGAGTCAACATGGGCCAGCATCTCTGTGGAACGCTTTCCAATCTAATTGTATGTGTCTCATGCGCCAAATATAACAGGTGTAGACCTTACAGTGAAATGCTTACTTACAAGCCCTTAACCAACAATGCAGTTAAGAAAAATTTGTKTTTTTGCATGGCCTCATTTCAAGTGAGTGCTATTTATACTTTATAAATACTATATATAATGTTTTGAGTGACCAGTGTAATTTCTCATTAAAAGATGGACATGCCATTGGTAGACATTCCAGCAGTACTCGATGCTCCTTAAAGATGGTATCTGCAGTAGGGGAAACAGTGCCACTGTTATTATACTGTATGTGTTTTTGTTTTTTGGGGAGACTAAGCGGAGGTGAGGAGTGTCGCACAGCGTGCAGTACATATTCTGCTGTTTTATCGCGCATGTAGTGATGTCTGAGGGGAATTTATTTTGTTGTCGTTTGCAGTAACTTCTTTGTTATAATATTGCAAATGAACATGGCAGTTTCACCATTAAGCATTCCAGATTTAAGTTTTAAAAATGTCCTAGAACATATTGATGGTTCTCTACAGAGGATGGTTCTCTACAGAGGATGGTTACAGAGGATGTTTAAGGGAATATAATAAACATTTGATTCCAGAACAGTGGTAGTACAGTAGGTGCCTGAGGGCAGACACTTAATGTGTTGTGAAATCTGTTGAATGTATAGTTTTTTAAATTGAATAACTGCCTTAATTCTACTGGACCCCAGGAAGAGTATGCCTTGGCCYCAGCTAATGGGGATCCTTAATAAATACAAATACAAACAGTCACACTGTTGTAATAGTGTGGTGTATACCTTAGTCCAAAAATGCAAACATGAACCTTTTCTTGGCAGTGGTTTTTCTACCAAAACCCAAGTGTGGATTGCAGTTGCTCCTTAGAGAAGTCCATAGACTTCTTATGTGGTAAGAAAACAAATACCTGAATACATAATTTCACTGAACTAACCCATTACGTTCAAATTTGCCGCCAAACAAAGCAAAGTGTGAAAATAGTCTGCGTTTTAAAAAGACTGAGGCACTGGAAGCATTTAAAGGTTATGCATGTAACATTTCTAACTCAATCACATACAGTGCCTTTGGAAAGTATTCAAAACCCTTGACTTTTTCCACATTTTGTTAGCTTACAGCCTTATTCTAAAATGTATTAATCTACGCACAATACCTCATAATGACAAAGCAAAAACAGGTTTTTAGAAATGGTTGCTAATTTATAAAGAATGTAATACTGAATTATTACTTTTACATAAGTATTCAGACCCTTTACTCAGTACTTTGTTGAATCACCTTTTGTAGCGATTACAGCCTCGAGTCTTCTTGGGTATGACACTACAATCTTGGCACACCTGTATTTGGGGAGTTTCTCCCATTCTTCTCTGCAAATCCTCTCAAGCACCATCAGGTTGGATGGGAAGTTTTGCTGCACAGCTTTTTCAGGTCTCTCCAGCAATGTTAGATCAGGTTTAAATCCGGGCTCTGGCAAGCCACTCGAGGACATTCAGAGACTTGTTCCAAAGCGCTCCTGGGTTGTCCTGTTGGAAGGTGAACCTTCGCCCCCAGTCTGAAACCTGCTCTAGAGTGCTCAGGGCCTTCATCAAGGATCTCTCTGTACTTTACTCCGTTCATCTTTCCCTCGATCCTGACTAGTCTCCCAGTCCCTGCAGCTGAAAACCATCCCACCACCATGCTTCACTATAGGGATGGTACCATGTTTCCTCCAMACGTGACACTTGGCATTCAAGTCAAAGAGTTCAAACTTTGTTTCAWCAGACCAGAGAATCTTGTTTCTCATGGTCTGAGAGTCTTTAGGTGCCTTTTTGGCAAACTCCAAGAGGGCTGTCGTGTGCCTTTTTACTGAGGAATGATTGGTGGAGTGCTGCAGAGATGGTTGTCCTTCTGGAAGGTTCTCCCATCTCCACAGAGGATCTCTAGAGCTCTGTCATATGGCTGTAACGTAACAATGTGGAAAAAGACAAGGGGTCTGAATACTTTCTGAGGGCACTGTATGTAATGAAGGAATAAAAATCCACTAGAGAAAAACTGGCTGATCCGGCCTGCTGTATGTGTAGGCTACATCTCCCTGTTTTATGATTAGTTCTAGTTTGAGAGGTTGACAACGTTAGAAAAACATTAGCATTACAATACTTCCTCATGACCTTGAAACAGTTGTTTTACATCAGTTTTTGTGACAAATCTTCGCTATATTTCCTTTAACATCCTGTATTGTGTCCTTATTCTTTTACCGTTTTACCATATGTTCTAGGCTATTTTGAGACCTTAATAAGGAGCATCAGGTACTGCTGGAATGTCTCCCAATTCATGTCCATCTTTTTGTAAGAAATTACACTGGTCACTCAAAACATAAAGTATTTCTAATGTATAAATAGCCCTCACTTTAGATGAAGTCACGCAAAAAGACATTGCTAATGATTAAATGGTATATAAGGACCTATATTATACATATAAATTATCATATGGATCATTACTACATACTTTAGAAGTTTATAAATATGTGAATAGCTAGCTTACTAACATTAACAAATGTTYGAGTACTGATTTTAATGAATAAACTATTTACTAATCCATTATAAATTCTTTATTACAAGGTGTTATTATAAAGTGCTGCCAAATATTAAATAGGAAAGTGGCAGGTGTGGGTCACTTTGCTATTCGTAAAGAAATTGTTTTTACATGGTATTTTAAAGGTTTTTAAGAGGTTGTTCATTTGAATCAGTAAAAAAAAACGTAAGAAAGTAAGCAATCGTGTATGTTTGCCAACTTGGGGAAACATGGCACTTGAATAAGGGTCATGTGTCTTTCTCTCTGAAGAGCTCTCCTAAACGACCTAAGGACACAGAGAGCAAAGGTGACTCGAAGGTGGATAGCAAGAAGTCTGACACCGAGCTGAAGCTCAATGACAAGGCAGGGCCTAAGCCCACAGCGCTGTCTTCTGCGGGTGAACCAAAGCCAGAGAGCCAAGCAAAACCARCGACCGAGGCCCAATTAACATCAGAGAAGGTGAGGGAAGCTGACTTTRATATGTTGAGTTACAGAGACATAAAACAACAAAAAATAATAATGAATGTACCCTTCACTATGTTTTACACCAACCTCCTGTTTGGGGAAGATCTATTCATTTGGTCATACATCAGGGCTGACCCAGGGTGAGTTTTCCAAACGCCTTGTAGCTAATATGGCCTGTTATTTCTCTTGAGAATCTTCTGTGCTTYAATTAACGAAATTCAAATGAAGCACTTTGCTGTCCTACGCGAGCTGTGTCATGAGGAGATGTGTAGTACTGTGCTGGCYACGAGGTTTATGAGAAACTCACCCCTGATCCACTTAACTTTGAATAGTTGGTGGTGTTTGGTTCATTTCCAACATTATTTAAAAACATAAATTACTGATGCAATGTAACATTTTCTCCATGCTTTTCTTTCAGCCTGTGACTGACAGTGCTTAACGTCAATCCTCCGAGGATGACCAAGGACCCGTGGTTCTTTTCCATGGAATTTTGGGCATCAACATAATTAGCTAATCTTTGAGTGCTAGGTTTCTGCTGTTATTAAGTAACTGGAAAGTGTTAAGACCTATATAGAAATTGTACAGGCAAAACAAACTTACTTGCCAGTTGGGGGTATTGAATATCCCAGGATTTAAATTGTTGTCAAACCAYTAGTGAGGAGAAATGCAATGCTCAAGAGGAAATGGGTTTCGGATGTATACAGTTTTTTTTATTTTTAAGTGCAATTATGAAGTCTAGCTGCTAGGTGTCAAAATGCATTACAGTTTAGAGAGTACACATGCGTACACAGGTTTCTTAACAATCTGAACATAAGCAAACAAAAACACAATGTTGGGGGAAATCTTTTGAACATCACATTCATAATGCTTTTCCATTTGACATCAAAATCCTGCTTATCCTGTTTAAATACGTTTTTAGTTTTGTGGTTCGTTGGTTTGAGAATATTAGATAGCTTTTATCTATGACGTTGTGCTTTATAAAAAGAACACATCTTTATGTTCTTGGCTTTAAGGTGTGTACAGTGCATTCGGAAAGTATTCAGACCCCTCCACATTTTCGTTACGTTATAGCCTTATTCTAAAATAGTTTTTTRCCCCTCTTCAATCTACACACAATACCTCATAATGACAAAGAAAAAACAGGTTGTTTTGAAATTTTTGCAAATGTATTAAAAAATAAAAAATATATCACATTTACATAAGTATTCAGACCCTTTACTCAGTACTTTGTTGAAGCACCTTTGGCAGCGATTACAGCCTTGAGTCGTCTTGGGTATGATGCTARAAACTTGGCAKTCCTGTATTTGGGAAGTTTCTCCCATTCTTCTCTGCAGATCCTCTCAAGTTCTGTCAGGTTGGATGGGGAGCGTCACTGCACAGCTATTTTCAGGTCTCTCCAGAAATGTTCGATCGGTTACAAGTCCAGGCTCTGGCTGGGCCACTCAAGGACATTCAGAGACTTGTCCCGAAGCCTTTCCTGCGTTATCTTGGTAGGTGAACCTTCTCCCCAGTCCYAGGTCCTGTGCACRCGGGAGCATGTTTTCATCAAGGATCTCTGTACTTTGCTCCGTTCATCTTTCGCTCGATCRTGACTAGTCTCCCAGTCCCTGCCGCTGAAAAACATCCTCACAGCATYATGCTGCCACCACKYRYCTTCACCMTAGCGATGGTGCCAGGTTTATTCCAAATGTGACGCTTGGCATTCAAGCCAAAGAGTTCAAACTTTGTTTCATCAGACCAGAAAATCTTGTTTTCTGATTTATCATAGACAGGTGTGTGCCTTTCCAAATCATGTCCAATCAATTGAATTTATCACAGGTGGACTCCAATCAAGTTGTAGAAACATCTCAATGATGACCAATGMAAACAGGATGCACTTGAGCTCAATTTCGAGTCTCGTAGCACATGGTCTGAATACTTATGTAAATAAGGTATTTCTGTTTTTAATATTTTATACATTTGCAAACATTTCTAAAATCCTGTTTTCGCTTTGACATTGTGGGGTATTGTGTAGATTAATGAGACAAAAATAATATTTAATCAATTTTAGAATAAGGCTGTAACGTAACAAAATGTGGAAAAAGTCARGGGGTCTTAATACTCTCCAAATGCACTGTACATAATAGTAATTGTATTTGCGTTTTTCCTCGGCCTGACTTTGWAATAGGTTATGTATTTTCTTACTCYTGGTGTGTTTCACTTTTAAGATATTTAACTTTTCTTAGATCACTAGCAAGTTGTCGCTAGCAAAACTATCGCTTTAAAGCTATATAACATGTTGCATGCTGCCTGTACATGGGAGGTGACCAAATAATGTCTTCATTGACACTTAGATCCCATAGAATTCACTGTTTTTATTGTTTGTCACAAATCTATTCACATAAACACAAATACAAGAGAACAAAACCACTTTGCAAAGCCCTGTCTTAACATGTTACACTCATACCTGTATATTGGTTGAAAAATGCCTGATAAGCAACTAAATTGGAATGCAGTGGCTGTAGAGTAACATGCTATAAATGACGGCAGAGCTCAGGTTCTGTGCCTCACAGTGCTGTATGGGTTTTGACTGACAGCCGTTCTGAACTTGAGTACTGCACACGAGYAGAAGTTGCCCCCATCCCTCCCGCCATCCCTCCCGCCAATTCGGTAACTTTGGCAAATTTGTCTGAGTGAGGGAAATGCTTTACATTTAAGAGGACTCGATGTATTTTGAAAGATGAGATGTTGAAGATAATAATTACTGTTTTGATGTCCATCAAGCAAGCCGAGTCCAAATGTGCACTTCACATTTCTATATTGTAAAACTCATGTCATATACTGTGTCAACGTTTATGATCACTGTTTGATGTACAGTTACAAGATGACATGGCGTCATATCCTGGGTGGTTCTGAACAGAATGAGCCTGTTCACGCAACTGAATGCACTTGACTCCTTTCTATGCACACCAAAATTACTATCCATTTCTCTGAATTGCCTTGTGAAAGCCTAAKATTGTAAGATTGTACTTTATAACTTAGCTAGTGATGTTGGCAATAGAACAAGCTTTCAAATTATGCCCACCTGACCCAGATTTCAAATTATAATGGTCTGTTTTTGGATTGCATAAACAGTAATTGTGTGATGGCGTGGATGCAGGGTTGTGTTCCAAACAAAACGACTACAAGTGTGCTTGCTCTAGTTCCTCAATGGCACGGCTAGGAGAGCTCAAAAAAGCACCCTATAGTTGACGACTCTTCTTTGAGTCATTAAAGTGCATTGGAATTACTTAGTAACTGTGCACACTTTGGAGAGGTGTTTGGCCACATGGAGACACCAGATAMTCCTCTCACTCCAACCCTTATGTTGCACCTACCCCACATTTTCCAGGAGTATTCTTATGTTACTGGGTGTATCCAGAGTATTTTCAGATTTGATCAACAWATGTGGCAAAGTACAGTAAATGTAAAATGCACATAAAATCAAGTGTAATGTTTGGATTCAGTCTTGTCAGGTAAACTGTTATGTCCTCAACTTTTGGTCAAATTTTTCSGTCTTCTAACTGTTCACTTTCCATTGCTACCATGCTTATGCATTTGCTTTTCATGTTTCTTCTGTAAGAAACATTCCACTTTAGCCCTATCAAATTCCCACATGTAAATAGTTCAGGGGAAACTATATTTCAGAAAGTACCCCAAAATTAAAGGTGCATTCTTAAAAGCAAGAAAAACATTCCTGAATGTTTTGTGAAACTGTTGGTATTAACCAGTGACATGTTTGAAGGAGCACAATACTTCCAGGTGTGAAAGATGACTAGGAAGGACATTGTTCTATGGCAGGGGCATTCAAACCTACCCAGGAGGTCTGGAGTACTGCTGGTTTTCAGTTCTACCTGATTATAAATTGCACCTACCTGGTGTCCCAGGTTTTAATCAGTCCCTGATTAGAGGGAAGGAATAATACATTTTTAAAATGAAAGCAGTGGAAGTGGCTTCAAGGTTCAGATTTGAATATGAGGGTTCTATGGTAAGTTATCGCTCTTGTCTTAAATATATTTCTTGATAGTTCATGTTAATATCCACTGCACTGTTCATTTGTCCATACATGTACAATGTCATCCATCTTTTATGGTGCTTTAATGGTGACAATGTAATGAAAAGGACATCAGCCAATGTCCAACAAGATGGTGTCCTGGTTATTGTGATATTGGGCCACCTGTGAAAACAGAACACTTCAACACTGTGTAGACGACCTGTCTGGGTACATGGTTGTTACGATTCTGATTTGAAGTTGCTCTGGTTTTTTATTATACTATTCACTGTGGGACATGCTTTGAGTGGTGTACTGTGTGTACCTTGATATTTCGGTGTGAGTGACTGGTCCTTCAAACCTTTTGAACTGGAGCAAAGATACCTTTTTGATTGAGTATTGTCCTATGATTTTGGATGCTAAACCAAATGTTTAATTATTATTTTACTTTTAGCTTGTAAGAATAACCCTTTTGTTGATGTTTGAAATACAATAGGATTTTTATTTCGGGGAGCCCTTTGTCACATTTTATTGGTCCCTCCCTTATTTGTATGTTTTTTGTAATTGTCATTGTGGGGGATCCCTGTGTATTCTGGTTTGTATGATTGGATGTCATTCATTCGTTGTGGKCCATGTTTGGTGAAATCCATATCTGCATTCAATCAGGTCTTTCGAACTCCAGAAGTCATTAATTGACTGGTTTTGAAAACCATGACTCACAGGGGCGCTGCAGGACCAGGCCTTAGAACTGCTGTAAGTCTGTACTGAATATGGCCCAGACCTTTACTTGAGTCTTTCTTTTCAACTGCTAGACTGTCACTCATTCATAGATAACGTTGTATGCTGACTGACCTACTGCATGATTCTGGAGCTTTCAACTTTTAAAACCTAATGCTGTCAGAAGGATTCCAAATGTTTTTGGGGTCATTGCCACATCCTCACCACCTTTGCAATTCACAGTGGACGTAAAGGAAAAAAAATGGCCTGATTGTCAGTTCGTCACGCTTCCTGCTTGGTTCTACCATTGTAGCTAGCCACCAGTCCATTTGGTTAAAATCAATAAACTTGTWGATGACAAAATGAGTCCACCTGCCTGTCATGTTTGTAACTTTTTCTATGTGATTGTGAACTTATGTCAGGACACACCACCAGGAGTGCCTTTCTTCACTATGTGCCCATTCCTCTCTAATCATTCAACCTGGACATTAACGTTCGTCCCACCAAACTTAGTGGCCTTGTGGTTAGTGTCCGCCCTGAGATTGGAAGGTTGAGAGTTCAATCTCTGCTTGGCACTCAGCATAAAGGAGCTGGATCTGGGTAAGGCCCTGTGATAGACTAGCATCCTGTCCAGGGGGTGTACTTGTACATTAAGCTGCCTCACTCTACAGAAACAGGAGATGGGCTCCTAACCTATGAGCTGTTCCGGCTCGCTCAAGCAAAGGCTCGTGCCAGCTACTTCCTTACCAACGCTGCCACTAAATATATTAGATGGTGGATGCAAGAAGGCAGGCATATCTTTTACTGAAAAGTCCACTATCTGACAGTGCCTTTAACTTCCTGTCAAAGCATTTTCCTATTTATCCTGTGAAATGGGTAAATCTAAATTTATGAACCCACTAAAGTGTATTTATGAGAGTCTTTTTAGAGCCCCACAGTGGAGGTGTCGTAATACCCATAAAACCTAGCGGTCAAACAAATGGTTCCAATCGTTTATCCATTGTTCATTTTGACTATTGGGGTGATGTTTTGATAACCAGCAATCTCTCTTGGACAAGGTGACTTTTTGTCAATATATTCAGCTCTATTTACTTTGATTTGAAAATGCTTATTAGCGTCAAAGTAGACATGCAAAACTACAAATAACTGCAAGCTCTTGCACGTCATCTCTAGCAGACAACTTTGCTAACAAGTATTGTGTCAATTTAAAACTTGCACAGAATTGTCCAATTTTAAAGACATTTTGCCAAGTTATTTATTACTACATTTTGCTAACATTGGATAGTTAATCCAGAGATTCTTACCTTTGCCTCGATTCGGCAGTCTCGTCCAGATCATCATCGCATTTGATGTTCTTTATGATTTTTTCTGGGTAAATACACYCAAATATATTGATAAAAGTCACCTAGTCCTAAAGAGGTTTACACAGTTATCAAAACTTCACTGCAGGGTAAGCCTGCAATTGGACAGTTTCCCTGCCATTTAATATGACTCATTATGTTGTACATTATAAGGTTCTCAGTCACCTTTTTGTTTTGAGCCAGACAATATTCAAAGGAATTAAATGAGACTGGGTTACATCCAAATCAAAGGTAAAAATTTATACCAGTAGTTGGGTTCGTACCCACGCGGACAGATGTCCATTGAAGCTTAAGTCCAATGCCTTAACCACTCGGTCATCCTGCTGTTACCAAAAGACTAAAAAGTGCTGAGTCAAAGTGGACATAGTCATTTATTTTGGATTTGATCCACACAAAGTCCAAATCAGAGTTGATTACATCCAAATCAAAGGTAAACGTGTTACCAGGAGAGGGGTTCGAAACCATATGTCCACTGGAGCTTAAATCCAACGCCTTAACCTCTCATCATCCTGATGTAGCTAAAATATACTCAAGAGCCCAGCCAAAGTGGAGAAAGGGGTCACAGACATTTCTTTCATCCTTTATCCACATAAAATACAAATGAGCAAAAGGAGGGTTGATTACATCCAAATCAAACTTCTACCAGGAGTGTGGTTCGAACGCACGAGGACATTTATCCATTGGATCTTCATCCAACGTCTTAACCTCCCGGCCATCCTAGTTTTAATAAAGTACAATCAAGATCCTAGTCAAAATGGAATAAGGAGCACACAGTATCTAAATGAGARTTGATTACATCTAAATCAAAGGTACATTTCTACCAAGAGTGGGGTTCAAACCCACATGTCCATTGGATCTTAAATCCAATGCCTTAACCATTCAGCCATTCTGGTGTTAATAAAGTCCAATCAAGAGCCCAGTGAAAGGGAAATAAGGAGGACACAGATATTTGGCTTTGAGTCATCCAAATAAAAGTTCAACTTTATACCAGAAGGGGGTTTTGAACAAACAATAACATTCTTCAGTTCGATCATGAGTCTAAGGCCTTAACCACACTGCCATCCAGGTGTTTATAAAGGATAAACACCTAAAGTGCTGATTAAAAATGGAGTAACTTGTCATTTCTTTCAGCTTTAATCCACACTAAATGCAAATGAATAAATTTAGGGTTGATTACATCCCTATCAAACTTCCTGGAGTGGGGATGGAACGCACACGTAGTCCATTGGATTTTAATTCTAACACCTTAACCTCTCACCCATCCATTGTCATTTCTTTCAGCTTTAAATGTAAATGAGGGTTGATTACATCCATATCAAAATTCTTCCAAGAGTGGGGTTTGGACATATAGTCCATCGGATTTTAATTCCAACACCTAAACCTCTCAGCCATCCTGGTGTAAATAAAGTACTTTCAAGAGCCCATTCAAAGTGGAATATGGAGCACATAGTCAGCTATTTTAGCTTTGAGCTAGACAATATCTAAATGAGACTTGTTTACATCCAAATAAAACTCTACCAGAAGGGGGTTTGGAACCAACAAGAAGAATCAATAATTTCATATTGATTCTAACACCTTAACCGCTCAGCCATCTAGGTGTTTCTAAATGATAAACAAGTGCTGAGTCAAAGTGGAATACATGGGACACAGTCATTTCTTTCAGCTTTGATTCACACAAAATCCAAACGAGTGAAATGCATTTGATAACATCCAAGGACATTTGTCCAACGCCTTAACCTCTCGGCCATCCTGGTGCAAATAAGTAACTATCTGAAGCCCAGTGAAAGTGGAATAAAGAGCACTTAGGCCGATATTTTGGCTTTGATCCAGACAATATCTAAATGAGACTTGATTACATCCAAATCAAACTACCTACCAGACAGATGTTTCGAACCAACAAGAACATTTTCATTTCGATCATGAGTCTAACGCCTTAAACACACTGCCATCCAGGTGTTTCTAAAAGATTAACAAGAGCTGAGTCAAAAATGGAAGAACTTGTCATAGTCATTTCTTCAGATTTGATCCACGCTAAATGTAAATGAGTGAAATGAGGGTTGATTACATCCTAAGTAAGCTTTTTCCAGGAATGGGGTTGGTACCCACAAAAACATACTGTTCTCGATTTTTATTCCACAGCTAAACAACTCAGCCATCCTGGTGAAGTAAAGTATCATCAAGAGCCCAGTGAAATGGAATGAAGGAGCACACAGTCAGTCTTTTGGCTTTGACCAGACAATATCTAAAGAGACTTGTTGACATCCAAATCAAACTTAATACAAGAACGGGTTTCGAAGCAAGAAGAATAATAATTAAGTTGTTAATGACTCTAACACCTTAACCACTCAGCCATCTTTTTGTTTTTAAAGGATAAACACTGCTTAGTCAAGGCGGAATAAGGGGAACAAAGTCAATTTTTTCAGCTTTGATCCAAACAATTGATAACATCCAAATCAAAGATAAACTTCTACCAGAGTGGGGTTCGAACCCACGAGGACATATGTCCATTGGATCTTTAAGTCAACGCCTTAACCTCTCGCCATCCTGGTGTAAAGAACATGAAATCGAGTGCCCAGTCAAATGGAATAAGGAGCACACAGTCAGATCTTTTGGCTTTGATCCAGACAATATGTAAATGAAACTTGATTACATCCAAATCAAACATTCTACCAGATGTAGGTTTCGAACCAACAAGGACATTTTAATTTCGATCATGAGTCTAACGCCTTAAACACACTGCCATCCAGGTGTTTCTAAAAGATTAACAAGAGCTGAGTCAAAAATGGAAGAACTTGTCATAGTCATTTCTTTCAGATTTGATCCATGCTAAATGTAAATGAGTGAAATGAGGGTTGATTACATCCAAAGTAAGCTTTTTCCAGGAATGGGGTTGGTACCCACAAGAATATACCGTTCATTGGATTTTTTTCCAACGTCTAAACCACTCAGACATCCTGGTGTAAATAAAGTACGATCAAGAGCCCAGTGAAATTGGAATGAGGAGCACACGGTCAGTTCTTTTGGCCTTGAGCCAGACATTTGTTGTCATTAACCTTGTCCTGGAGGCAGAAATGAGCAATTCCCCGACAGATAGGCCAGCTGCAATTGGCTATATTGTAAAAATTCTTGAAAACAAAAATGAGGTATTACAGATGGACTATCCAAATGAAGAGTTTCCAAATGTAGATTATATTACTCAATCACGATTTACTTTATTTAGTTACAAATTTCAAAAATGGACAGTCAGGGGATATTTTACCACACCAGACAATTTTATTTTAAGACAGTTGTATTTAATGCATTATATAAATTGGAAACAAATAAAATAATACCAGTAGGCTACACCAACATTAGTTTTCCATTCATACAACTTGTCGGATAAATTGCCACAGTACATTTGRCATGGTATACGAGGAAATACTTTATTTCAGTTGTACATAATGATTGTCAAATTGATAAATCATCTTTATTCTGCTCAAAAAGTAAGAGTAAATTGTTCCAATGATAATACACACCCGAGGGCGAACATACTGTATCTTGAAAGACTTTGGTAGCAAGCAGGACTAAGACMTCACACCATCAGCTTTTAGGGAGCTGTAATGAGGTGACAAATAATGGTTGCAATTGAGATCAGTTGAGTGGGTGAATTTAACGCATATTGATGGTTTAACGAGAGATCAGCTGGAGATAATCTAGTGGCCATCCATGGTTGCAATAGGCCCTTTGGCTTTAAATAGTAAATCACTCAGTGACGCTCCCCTTCCCCGCTTCCCTGCACATATTATGGTCGTGTTCCCCTGCTCAGACGTTGCAACCAATGGTTGCCGATGGCACGTCATCGTCTGTGCCATCCATCGGGCAACAGATTGCTATAACATATGATGTGGTTAGCTGATACGTACAACACCTATCCAGGCGTTCCAGTATTTGGCATGCCTGGCAGAGGAACGCGCCCTTAGGTGAACCTTCTCATGTCCTTGAGTTTAGATTGCTCAGGGCATGCTAATACACAGGACACCTGCATCGAGTATGGGACTGCCCTGATGCTTGTCATCTTGCATTGGATAAAAATGTAGGACATTGCACCTCTGCTTCTTTGGGCCTATTGTCAATAAGGGCCGTTTTGGGAATCAATTTGATCACAATAACGCTTCGAACACACCGACTTTTGAATTTTCTACWCCAGAATTACATAAATTGCCAATGAAACGCTGCTTTTGCATTGCAGCATTGTGTTGCAGAGGCAGTTGCTCGTACATATGCGTCAAACGGTATGCGTAAACGGCTTGACAGAAATAGTAGCAGAAGGTGAATGTTGAACTTCTGTTGCATTCATATCCATATGATGCCGCATACTATTTTGCACAATGACGCTGTAGGTGTAGTCGAGAAGAGTAATCTCAGAGCGCAGAGGCACACACGCTCACTCATGCACTCACACTTCAGCGCAGAAGCACATCCTGCGCCTCACCACTGCAGTGGAAAAACGTCCCATCCACCTACAGCTCATACACATAACATCTCCCAGATTTTTGATCCCATCAACACCAACTCGAGTAGCTGTATGCACGTTAGTTGACAATAAATAAGGGAACTACTTGCTTGTTCGAACCAGAGGAGGTAATACAGAATACACACTTTATGTGGTTTGGCTTGTGAGATGGTCTAACTGGGACATGACGTATYCAGTAGCACATGTGCCCTTCCTARYTYGCCCAAGTTAGCAGGTGTATGGTTAAACTTACAATAGCCTACCATTATTTAACTACGTTGACGACCACAGAGCARTGCATATATCTACAGGTTCTCTGAATAWAACATTYTGTGCAGTATTTGTGAAGATGACACAGAATAGTGTGTTAAAGTTGTGTGATGATGGCGCAGTACKMAGCTTGGAGAATTGCCAAAATRGACTGRGGTCCTGATGTTGCGWTTTTTTGACAGGGGCTGATGTCTAATTGACCTCGCTCTGAAATATTTAGAAGTTATTTGGGATGCAAACATGATATTGATTGATATTCTTGATAATTTAGGTATTATATTTGTTTTATTTTTAAATGTAATTGAGAGCCGGGTGTTCGAGATCACAATGACCTATAATTGCCTGCTATTCCCAGAGGTCATAATAGCCTCTGTCAATACAATTTGCAGGTTTCCCCCACTAATGCATATGCATATTTGTTCAAACCATAGATTACATGTTTTACACCGATACCAAGGAAGTATCCCAAATTCCTCATATTATCCTGATAAAAGATTTCCTGCAGTTTCATTTGAGCTCTCTTTATTATTGCTCTCCTTCAAAAACATACCTTTCCTCCTCCTCATTCTCTTTTCATCTTTGTATACCCTTCTAGTAATTTACTGTAGCTTTCATTGATTGTCTTGTTAATCATTTTCTCAGTTAATTACTGTTTATCTAGAAAAATGTTGTTAGCTTTCCTGCATTGTTTCAATCTAAAGCCCTGTCACCCTCGACAACATGGGCCTTGAAAGCCAGGACCCCTTTCCTTCCCCCAGCAACCTCACCTCTGGACAGGTGGGCTCCTTCCAGAAGGTGGATGCTAAAACCTTGGGGGTGAGTGACATCATCACATGAGCATTCAATCATKCAGATGTGTGTGATACACTATAAGGATATGATATGAATCAATACCAGTTGAAATTCTGTACGTAGAATAAAGCATCAACAAATTGCCTTATAATATAATGATAATATGTAAATGTAGGWGACTCTTATATTCCCATGCCTGAATCAAACCCATCATTAGGTCGTGTTCAGTAGGCACCAAACGAAAGAGAAAAAACTGAATCAGGGAGGGATTCCTGGACTTGTCCATTAAGAAATGCTCCATTCTGTTTTCAATTACAACACGTTTCGCTATGGTG
The DNA here is from genome assembly GCF_002910315.2 of Salvelinus sp. IW2-2015. Classification (NCBI taxonomy): domain Eukaryota; kingdom Metazoa; phylum Chordata; class Actinopteri; order Salmoniformes; family Salmonidae; genus Salvelinus; species Salvelinus sp. IW2-2015. The sequence goes on from NC_036870.1 coordinate 13,683,830, forward strand.
TGTCTGCTGAACATGACTACTGTGATACCAAACACAGAGCCGTCGAGCCACATAATGGCCAAAGATTTTTATAACTAAACCAAGATAGACCACAGCCTGTTGTTTCCAATGGGAACAAATTAGTCATAGTGGGAAGCACAAGCAAGGAGGTGGGAAGAGCCAAGCACGAGCTAGCGAGGTACTATTGGCGTGTTCTAGCATACATCTGCATATTTCAGTTAGGGAACACCTATAGCTGTGAAGTGCGCGTGTGCAATAACTCAATTCACCTTTGCACTCCTTCTAAACATTGCAAATTATTTAATTTTTTGCAACGGGTAAAATCATTGCAGGACAAAAATTTGTCCACTCTGTTCATAACATATTTCTAGTTTTGGGAGCAGAAAACTGTATTGAGATCAAATGTTTCATCAATGAGAAAATTTGTCGGCCAAACAAATTTCGGCCAAAATCCATCTTGTTCCATCTTCTCCCGCTGCCGGCCAGTGGGCTTCCTCTCACTACCATATTTGGTAGTGAGTGGAAACGCCAAGCGGATGCTTCACATTTATACATCCAGTGAAATATCTGTCTCATTGTTCTATCTATGTAATGGTCTGTTAATGGTACTGATGCTAGTTCTTTATGTATGGTCTCAGGCTGTCCAGATCATCATAGGATGTCTTGTCCTCTGTCTGAGCGCCTCTGTGCTGCAGCTCCACGAGATCCACTTCACTGGTGATGTCGTTGTCCTTTTGATTGTTGTCCTACATGTGAGTGAGCCAATGGTGACCCCAACCACAGATCTAGAGTCAGATACCCTAACCCCAATCCTAACCTTAACAATTAGGGCGATATAAATAAATCCCAACCCTATATCCGTTAGTAAGGGCAATTTCTACCTACTCCAGATGACACGTACCAGTCAGAATTTACAGGCCAAGTATCAACTGTTACAACAGCGCCCTCTACAATGGCAGTGTGTCTTTAACCAGGTCCGGCCAACCCTCCTCCTGGAGAACGACTCTCCTCCTGGAGAACGACTCTCCTCCTGGAGAATGACCCTCCTCCTGGAGAACAACCCTTCTGCAGGCTTTCGCTCCAACCCTGATCCAGCACACCTGAAAAGGCTTACAGCCGTACAATGGCAATTTTCTAGAATAGAACACACATTATTTATTTTGTTGAATCAGTTATTTTCATCACTGTATAGGTGTGTAATCTGACCTGTGAGTCGTCTGTTTTATTCTGTTATGTGTGTACTCCCATAGCTCATCCTGTCTGGGTCAGTCCTTGTCCACGTGAGCAGGAAGCCTTCCATCTTATGGGTGGGTATAATGCAATATGCTGCCTTTTGCAACAGTATGCACTGAACAACAKATTATCCCGAAATGGTGCACACAATTCTTTAATGTATGTTTGCTCCTGTTGTGGCAGAGTGTGTCCACGGATCTTTGATAGTGATGTAGGCAATTATAAGAAATCACACATATGAAAAACCCTGACTTTCAATGTATAATGTTAATCTCAGTGTATTCAGTGTATTGGTGTACTCTCTCCAGGTGAAATGTACCCTGGGGCTGCACTTGATTAGTGCTGCCTTCTCCACAGCTTCTCTGGGCCTGATGTCCAAACGCCTGCCTTACCATCAGGACTCCTACCACTGTGAACACTGCCGGAGACTGGAGCTGCATGCCGTTTCTATTCTCTGAGAGTGCTTACAAAAGAATACTTAGTATCTTTTATAGCCAAGATACACCCCTCTCAACTCACATGACGAACCACAGATCTTAGGAACTTCACAAAAGTCKTTTTATTTTCGAGKGGAGTATCCCATAGCCAGATAGCATTAGCTATAAATTATCGTTCAGTTTGGTCTCTTAGACGAGGTCCTACTTCTCGTTCTTGGTACTTCCTAGTACCAAAACATTACCTCATCCAATGACATATATCAATTGTCAATTCTAGATATTCCCATCTCAAATACACCCCCTCCTGGACAAGCTCACAGAGGGGAGTGAGCCTCTAGGTCATATACTAGGTCAAGATTCATGCAACATCAGAGGGGTAATACAATGGTTCCAGACACTGCCATACTCCTCCCCCCAATGGGAAAAGGAGGGAATGACTGGAGTACAGACATAGTGGAGCCCTTCAAATGGTTTCACAGATATATTCATTATGAAGACAATGTTCAAACCTTACTCTCCCTTTCTGATATTCTGCTATTACCAGACATGTAAAGACTGCGAGCCAGGCGTAATCGCCCACATCAGTGCCCTACTTCACTAATGCTCTTTTGGCTGAAGTCCCCGCAGCAATGTTCCAACATCTAGGAAAGCCTTCCCAGAAGTGTGAAGGCTGTTATAGCAGCAAAGAGGGGACAACTCCATATTAATGCCATGATTTTGGAATGATATGTTCAACAGGTGTCCACATATCTTGGCCATGTAGTGAATGATAGACCACATGGGGAAGGGCATTTTAAAATGTACCAAGCTCCATTTTACACATGCAGCGATGCCCGGGTATTGCGATAAAAACCTGTATTTAGAACCCTGCGGGTCATGTTTGCTGCATGTGAGTTTATTTTGATCTATTCATTTTATTGGGCCTGATTCAGACTTAGGAAATTTCCAGACTGGTCTCATAGACTAGACGCAACACAGTAAATGTAAATCTGTGACACTCAAATTTGTATGATTGTTATGTTTGGTATGGTTACTTAAGATCGTCGCCAAACCCACTGGCTACAGGTTATCTAACGTCTCTGCTAGGTAAAGCCCCGCCTTATCTCAGCTCACTGGTCACCATAGCAGCACCACTCGTAGCACACGCTCCAGCAGGTATATCTCACTGGTCACCCCCAAAGCCAATTCCTCCTTTGGTCGCCTTTCCTTACAGTTCTCTGCTGCCAATGACTGGAACGAACTACAAAAATCACTGAAGCTGGAGACTCATATCTCCCTCACTAGCTTTAGCACCAGCTGTCAGAGCAGCTCACAGATCCTGCACCAGTACATAGCCCATCTGTAAACAGACCATTTATCTACCTCATCCCCATACTGTATTTATTTTGCTCCTTTGCACCCCATTATCTCTACTTGAACATTCATCTTCTGCACTCTACCATTCAGTGTTTATTGCTATATTGTAATTACTTCGCCACCATGGCTATTTATTGCCTTAACTCCCTTTTCTTACTTAATTTGAACTCACTGTATATAGACTTTTTTGTTTCTTTTTTCTACTGTATTATTGACTGTATGTTTTTGTTATTCCATGTGTTTATTCCTCTGTGTTGTTGTATGTGTCGAATTGCTATGCTTTATCTTGGCCAGGTCGCAGTTGCAAATGAGAACTTGTCTCAACTAGCCTACCTGGTTAAATAAAGGTGAAATAAAAATTTAAAAATTAAAAAGATAGGTCACTTAAGGCAAAAATGAAATAAGGTGGTTGGACAGGATGGATGGATGTATGGATGGATGGGTAGGCGTATAACGCAAACGTCTAGCAAACGAAAGGTACAGTTTTAGCTAATTAGTAACTACTTACTACTTTTTAGCTTCTTTGCAACTACTTAGCATGTTAGGTAACCCTAACCTTAACCCTTTAACCTAACTCCTAACCTTAACCACTAACCCTAACCCCTAGAGCTAACGTTAGCTTTAATTAAACTGCTGTTTTCAGTTATCTAAAGTCACCCCTTTAAATACGGTGTACCTTAATTCTAATTTTCTCGACGACTCACTATAATATGTGAGAGAACAGGTTCAGAATGTTAGGGATCAATGAAAGAAAGCCATCAAAATATAAGAAAACTGTAACAATAAGAGTTGACCATTGGTCTTGATGGCGCAAAAGTTAGAGCAGCTGTGCTTCTAACTCTAAGCAACTTGCAGTATTGTTTTTTATGTGTTACTTCTTATATTATTAGCCAGATTTTTTGTGTGTTATTACGTACAACTGGAAATAACTTCTGGATATCGAGCGGTGGTAATCACCAGCATTACCATCATTACGATCAGGAATATAACTTTCCCAAAAGTATCCTTTGTTCGTACCCCCCAGGGCATTTTAACTGATTTAGAGGCTGATCCAAAATACCGCCGGTGGGGAGAGTTTTTCAGAGTGAACTCCTAGTCCGACTCAGGAGGCACACACACCACCCACCGCTTCCGAGTATATTACTTGCTAATGTTCGGTCTCTTGATAATAAAGTTGACGTGCTCAGGGTGAGGATTTCCTTCCGAGAGACATCAGGGATTGTAACACACTCTGTTTCACGAAAACATGGCTCTTTCGGGTATATTGTCTGAGTCCGTACAGCCAGTTGAGTTCTCAGTTCATCGCGCTGACGGGAATAAAGATCTCTCCGGGAAGAAGAAGGGCGGGGGTGTATATTCATGATTAACTACTCATGGTGTGATTGTGATAATGTACAGAAACTCAAATCTTTTGCTCACCGTATCTAGAATACCTCACAATCAATGCCATCCGTATTACTCCCAAGATAAATCTCTTGTGTATTGTCACAGCTGTGTATATTTCCATCAAGCTGATACCACGACAGCCCTCAGGACCTACCACTGGACTCCAGCAAATTGGAAACCACATATCCTGAGGCCGCATTTTATTGTAGCAGGGGATTTTACAGAGCTAATCTGAGGGAAACCTACTGACGTTCTACAACCATTGACTGTAGCACCGTCTGAGAAAACATTGGACGTTGTTACTCAGCTTTCAAAATGGCTACAGGACCTCCCCTGCCCTCCCTTGGGCAAATATGATCACGATTCCATTTTGCTCCTCCCTTCCTATAGGCAGAAACTCAACAGGATTATCTGTGGCTACGGACTATTCAAACGCTGGGTCTGACCAATCGGAATCCATGCTTCAAGATGTTTAGATCACGTGGACTGGGATATTGTTCTGACAATAATATGACGATAACACGGATACGGATACTTTATCAGAAAAATGTGTAGGAGATCTTGTAAAACCAACCCAAAACTGAAAGAGCGAACCACTGCATTTAACCATGGCAAAGCGACTGGGAATATGGCCGAATACAAACAGTACTCCACCCACACCGTTATTCCTCCGCAAAGCATCAAACAGGCAAAATCAGTACATGAGACAAAGTGGAGTCGCAGTTCAACGGTCAGACACGAGTCGTATGAGGCAGGGTCTACAGACAATCATGGACTACATAGGGGAAACCCCCCGTCTCGGTCAACGATGTTTGCTTCCGGATGAGTCTAACCACCTTTTTCAACCGTTTTGAGATAAAAACAGTGCCAACGACGGGTTATCTACCAAGGACGGGTGGAATCTTTCCTTCTCCGTGCCGACGTGAGTAAGACATTCAAACGTGTTAACCTTCGCAAGGCTGCAGGCCCAGACGGCATCCGTAGACACATCCTCAGAGAATGCGCATACCACCTGGCTGGAGTGTTTACGGACATCTTCAGTCTCTCCCTATCCCTGTCTGCTGTCCCCATATGCTTCAAGACTTCCACCATTGTTCCTCTACCCCAAGAAAGCAAAGGTAACTGAACTAATGACTATCGCCCGTAGCACTCACTTCTGTCCTCATGAAGTGGCTTTGAGAGACTTAGTCAAGGAGATCATATCACCTTACCTTACCTGACCCCCTAGAACCCACTTCAATTTGCTTACTTGCCCCCATAGATCCACAGACGATGCCATCGCCATCACACTGCCACTGCCCTGATCCCACCTGGACAAAAAGGAATACTACGTTAAGAATGCTGTTCATTGATTATATCTCAGCATTTAATACAATAGTACCATTCCAAGCTCATCATTAAGCTTGGGGTCTGAAACCCACCCTATGCAAGACTGGGTCCTGGACTTCTTGACGGGCCGCCTCAGGTGGTGAAGGTAGGAAACAACCTCCACTTCTCTGATTCTCAACACAGGGCCCCACAAGGTGCATGCTCAGCCCCCTCCTGTACTCCTGTTCACCCATGACTGCATGGCCACGCACCTCACTGCCTCAACTCAATCATCAAGTTTGCAGACGACACAGACATCCTGTCGGGCTGTATCACCGCCTGGTACGGCAACTGCACCGCCCAACTGCAGGGCTCTCCGAGAGGGTGGCGGTCTGCACACCATCACCGGGGCAAACTACCTGCCCTTCAGGACACCTACAGCACCCAATGTCACAGGAAGGCCAAAAGATCCCAAGGACCAACCACCCGAAGCCACTGCTGTTTCACCACTAATCGTCCAGAAGGTGAGGTCAAGTACAGGTGCTCAAAGCATGGACTGAACAACAGCTTATCTCTCAAGGCCATCAGACTGTTAAATAGCCATCACTAGCACCTTAGAGGCTGCTGCCTATATACACAGACTTGAAATCACTGGCCACTTTATTGTAACACTAGTCACTCTAATAATGTTTACATATTTTTCACTACTCCTACTCATATGTACAGTGGGTATAGAAGTCACCACCCCTTGTCACCTTTTTTGCCTTACAGCCTGAAATGAAACACATACCAATCTGACTTTTTCCGGGCTTTATTTACACACAGTACCCACAATGTCCAAGTAAAAAAATGAACTCTGAAATAAAATATTAAAAGTAAAACAGTTAAAGCACCCTATTTGGATAAGTGTACGCCCCCCCCGCCCCCCCCCGCCTTAGAATTGCAATTGCAACTTGCTGAGTCAAACCAACCACACTTCCAGATCACAAATCAAGCTAATTGGCTTCCATCTGTGATCAATTGTATGGACTTTAGATTGTTCAGAATAAAAACAGTTTTTCATAGAGGCTCTGAGGCCACTGCTGAGTGGTGCAATTCAAAGCAAAGAATCTACTAAGATCTCGATATAAAGTTTGTGGCAAGGGCAAGTCAGGGGATGAATATGAAAAGATTTCAAAGGCTTTGTCTATTCCTCGGAGCACAGTTTAGACCGTTACTAAGAAGTGGAAGGCCTATGGCACCACCCAGACCCTGCATAGATCAGGRCATCCCTCCAAACTGGATTGACCGGGCAAGGAGGAGACTGATCAGAGAGGCTACTAAGAAGCTAATGGCGACTTRGAAGGAGCTTCAGGCCTTTATGGTGAAGACTGGTCAATGTGTGGATGTGACCACAATATCACAAGCACTCCACAAATCTGTCCTCTATGGAGGGTGGCAAAAAAAAAACATTCCTCAAAAAAAGCCACATCAAGTCTAGTCTCATTTGAGCTTTGCCAGAAAGCACATTGTAGATTCTTAGGCCAAGTGGCAAAAGGTGCTGTGGTTAGATGAGGCCAAAATGTAACTTTTTGGCCTGAATGCAAAACGATATGTCTGGCAAAAAAAAACAATACATCTTTCCACCCAAAGAACACTATGCCTACAGTAAAGAACGGCGATGGCAGCATCCTGTTGTGGCGGTGTTTCTCTTCAGCAGGGACTGGAGCACTTGTCAGGATAGAAGGGAAAATGGACTGTGCAAGATTCTTGAGGAGAACCTGCAGCCCTCTGCCAGGAAGTTGAAAATGGGAAGATGGTTCACGGTTCAGCATGACAATGACCCAAAGCACACCGCTAAAGCAACCGTACAGTGGCTGAAGGACAAGAAGGTGAATGTCCTTGAGTGGCCTAGTATAGTCAGAGCCCCGACCTAAATCTCATTGAGAATCTGTGGAATGACTTGAAGAGTACAGTCCATGAGCGGTACCATGCAATTTGACTGAGCTTGAACAGTTTTGCAAGGAAGAATGGGCAAATAATGCACAGTCTAGGTGTGCAAAGTTAGTAGAGATGTATTCAAAGTGACTCGTGGCTGTAATTCAAGCAAAAGGTGGTTCCACCAAGTATTAACTCAGGGGGTGTTCACTTATCCAAATAGGTATTTGACTGTTTTAATACATTTTCAGAGTTTTTTAAATTATTTCTTTCACTTGGATGTTGTGGGTTACTGTGTGTAAATAAAGCCGGATAAAGTCTGATTTTATGTGTTTTCATTTCAGGCTGTAAGGCAACAAAAGGTGAACATTTTGAAAGGTAGTGGTGACTTTCTATACCCACTGCATATACTGTATTCTATTATACTGTATTTTAGTCCATGCCGCTCTGACATTGTTCGTCCAAATATTTATATATTATTAATTCCATTCCTTTACCTTAAATGTGTGTGTATTGTTGTGAAATTGTTAGATATTACCTGTTAGATATTACTGCACTGTTGGAGCTAGAAACACAAGCAGCCAAATGTAGGCTACAAATTGAAGGGAACTAACACTGACAMTTAAAAATGTGTGTGGGTAGTACTGACGGTGGCTACCGATAGTGGCTAATATTTAACATGATACAAATTGCTTAAAAAAATTTAGAAAAGTCTGGGATGAAATTGCAACATTCTAGAGCGTACAAAGGTTAAATTTGGGCCGACTGTCACTCTGCACCGATTTGGCTTGTCATCTGCTTGCGTCTCCAAGATTCATCCCTCCAAGTTATTAAAAGGCCATCCAATTTAAATTCTGCATAACGGCACAGCATTTCATATACAGTATATTGCTAACTCCCTGCTTAAATAAAGATAAAATAACTACTTCACTTTGCTTCAGTTTGCTGCCATACGACTGGTTTAACGTTTGTCTCCAGCAATCATAAGGTAAAATGTAAAACAACTTTGCTTCAGTTTGCTGCCATACGACTGGTTTAACGTTTGTCTCCAGCAATCATAAGGTAAAATGTAAAACAATTGTCATTTATATTTACAATCCCCTTATTCAAATTAATTACTCATCAATTCATAAATTACTGTGCGTGGAAAATGGTGTAATTTCTATCAAGACAAAATGTGATGGTTTTCACCTGGAACTGATAGGTTGCTCGACCTCATTCATTTGTTTCCTCCTGCGTAATGGTAGTGGAATTATGTGGGAATTAAGTCAAGGTCAGAATACGGCGTATCTGTAGACACACCTCCACCACATGTCCACTTCTTTGATCTCTACCCCAAACTTGTACCTTGCTGGCACTGGCTCTTCCCTAATGTGTAAGTTCAAGGTCAGAATAAGTGTAGAGACAAAAGTTCATAAAAAGGGAATAAAGACCAATTTAAGCCCGCATAACTCGMSTCTGAATTCCCCCATTCTTTTATATACCATGCGCGTTCACATGAGAGGGAGCTCTGTTCCATCGCACTTCTGAAGACAATGGAATTATCCGGTTGGAACTTTATTGAAGATTTATGTTAAAAACATCCTAAAGATTGATTCAATACATCGTTTGACATGTTTCTACTGACTGTTACGGAACTTTTTGACATTTCGTCTGCTTTTAGTGAACGCGCTTCCTGACTTTGGATTTGGTTTACCAAACACGCTAACAAAAATAGCTATTTGGACATAAATGATGGACATTACCGAAAAAAATAAACATCTCTTGTGGAAGTGGGAGTACTGGGAGTGCATTCCGACGACGATCAGCAAAGGTAAGTGAAGATTTATATGCTTTTTATGAGTTTTGTTGACTGCACAATTTGGCGGGTACTGTATGGCTTCCTTTTGTGGCTGAACGCTGTTCTCAGATTATTGAATATTGTGCTTTTGCCGTAAAGCTTTTTGAAATCTGACACAGCGGTTGCATTAAGAACACGTGTATCTTTCATCAACGTTTATGATGAGTATTTCTGTTATTTGATGTGTCTCTCAATTTCTCCGGATATTTTGGAGGCATTTCTGAACATGGCGCCAATGTAAACTGAGGTTTTTGGATATAAATATGAACTTTATCGAACAAAACATATATGTATTGTGTAACAGAGTCCGCTATGAGTGTCATCTGATGAAGATCATCAAAGGTTAGTGATTCATTTTATCTCTATTTCTGCTTTTTGTGAGTCCTGTCTTTGGCTGGAAAAATGGCTGTGTTTTTCTGTGATTTTGCGGTGACCTAACATAATCGTTTTTTGGTGCTTTTGCTGTAAAGCCTTTTTGAAATCGGACACTGTGGTGGGATTAACAAGAAGTGTATCTTTAAAATTGTGTGAAATACTTGTATGCTTGAGGAATTTTAATTATGAGATTTCTGTTGTTTGAATTTGGCGCCCTGCACTTTCACTGGCTGTTGTCATATTGATCCCGTTAACGGGATTGCAGCCATAAGACGTTTTAAGAAAACAAAAATGACACCTTTCATGTATAAAAAAATGGCATGGTGAACTCTCTACTACTGCATACACTTACTCAACATCACATGTTTATGTCTTGTTCTCCCTTTAACTTCCTCTTTCTTCCTCTCTCTCTCTAGTCATCCGATGGAACTCAACGCCAAGCCAACCCCCAGACTCACCCCCCGGCAGGTCCACATGCTGTGCAGGTTGCAGCATCTCAGGTAGGATGTAGCTAGCTTGAAGAGGTTAGCTTACCATATAGTGGCAGCTTAAAATGGCTTCTCCATTTAGCACTGTTGGCTGCCATTTACTGTGAATCTATTGAGGTCTGATTACCGTGATGTAATATCAAGAGGTAGATAGATTCAAACATTACATGTCAATATTATACCTGTTTCTTTCTCCGTCTTTCTCTCTCTCGCTCTCCTTGAGCAGGTGGCAGTTGTTGTCACTGAGCCTGATTCCAACCAGGTAGAGGAGGTCCCTATTCCCCCCAGGTGGAGCCCATCGAGGTGGCCGAGCCTTTAGCCAAACCCCCTTCATCCTTCACTCCAGCCACTTGGGGCAGATTATATGGGCAAGAGTGTGGGTCTTATTCTGAATACCAAATAGATCCTTTCAGATCTACAGAAATGCCGAGGGGTATAGGGGCTGGGGGTTGATTTAGAATTCAGCTTTTTAAAGAAATGGTGTAGTGACAAGCAGGTCAAAGTCCCATGAATGACATATAACTGTTTTGCKCTAAATGGAGGCACTCAACCTGTGTTGCCTCAGTAATTATTAAACTATAGAAATGGGAAGAAAATATGAATTGTAACCAATATTAATTGTAACCAATTTGGGGATCTTTTCAAAGTTACGAGACATTAATTGTTATAGTTTCGCATTCCTCCAATAGAGTTCCAGACACTTGTAGAATCAATGCCAAGGTGCATTGAAGCTGTTCTGCCTCGTGGTGGCACACTGCCCTATTAAGACACWATTACCTGTATATTTCTGTTAAAACTGTCTATTGAGAAATGTATGTTTACATATATGTTTCTACTGTAATCAAAGCTCAACAGCAACAACATATCTAAATATAAACACAACATGTAAAGTGTTGGTCCCATTTTTTAAATGTTTTACCTATATTTAACTAGTTAAGTCKGTTAAGAACAAATTCTTATTTACAATCCKATGTTTCATGAMCTGAAATGAAAWATCACAGAAATGTTCCATACTCACAAAAAAATACTCAAAAATGTTGTGCACAAATTTGTTTCCATCCCTATTAGTGAGCATTTCTCCTTTGCCAAGATAATCCATCCACCTGACAGGTGTGGCATATCAACGTCATGATCATTACACAGGTGCACCTTATGCTGGGGACAATAAAGGGCCACTCTAAAATGTGCAGTTTTCACACAATACAATGCCACAGATGTCTCAAGTTTTGAGGGAGTGTGCAATTGGCATGCTGACTGCAGGAATGTCCACCAGAGCTTTTGCCAGAGAATTGTATGTTAATTTCTCTACCATAAGCTGCCTCCAACGTCGTTTTAGAGAATTTGGCAGTACATCCAACCGGTGTAACCATGTGTAACCACACCAGCCCAAGACCTCCACATCCGGCTTCTTCACCTGCGGGATCATCTGAGGGTGGTAGGGGGTGCTGAGGAGTATTTCTGTTGGTAATCAAGCAATTTTGTGGGGGAAAACTCATTCTGATTGGCACTGTCACCCCAGTGGGTGGCTTTGGCTGCCTAGTGGATGGGTCTATGCCCTCCCAGGCCCCCCCATGGCTGCGCCCCTGCCCAATCATGTGAAATCCATAGATTAGGGCCTAATGAATTTATTTAAATTGACTGATTTACTGTAACTCAGTCAAATCTTTGAAATTGTTGTATGTTGCGTAATTTTTTTTGTTCAGTGTAGAGTAATTTAGGCTTAGATGGGGCTAAAAGTATGTGAGCCCAGGCAGTATGTTTGAGCAACAACAAACATTTTATTTGAGCTTGGCTACCGTTAGCCTGATAGCAACATGCTGCACAAAGTAGACAACTACTTCAACCACCAGAGAACTTGTTTTGTCAGTAAAGCTATGTGGTTAGTACTATTATGTTGTCGTGTAATTTTTAACATTTTGCTAAATGCATTTAGCTAAATGTACTGTAGTGCTCATTGAGAGGATTGTATAATGTTAGAATGTAGAATAGTTGTAGATGAACACGGATGAACACGGTAAAAAGCAAGCAAATACTGCTACGACACATCAACATAGAGAATATGTAAATGATCCCTACCAAAGCCTAATCTTTTCCTTGTGAGTTATGATTCCATCATAAGAAACCTGCAGTGCATGACATTGGTTTGAATATCTGCTTTCTTTATTTGATTATTTATTAATTGTTTTTTCATTTAACAATTGGCTTATTCACTAATATTCCAGACGTAATAAAATACTCAAAAAGTACGAATATTCTGGACTGCCCTTAAAATAATAAAATGTCTGTCCATTTGACATTTAGCCCAAAGCTAACTGACATTGCTGTACTTGTTTTTGTGTCATTCCAGCCCTTGTTGACCACTGAACTAACTTTTAAAGTTCTTCCTTTTGTGACATTCTAGTACTTGTCGACCACCCTCCACATGTTTTCATTGTAAATAAAGTAACTGCTTTTATCGTAATATTTGTGCATGGTCCACTGATGCCTTATCCTCACTAGAGGGCAGCAGTGGTGAATGTGTTGATGTTCTAAAGGTCTAGTTTGCTGTTTATTGACGATGTGTTTGACTGTTGATAAGTGTTCATACCCCTTGAATTATTGCACATATTTCTGTTACAGCCTGAATTCAAAATTGGTTAATTCGATTTTTTTTCACTCATCTACACATAATACCCCATAATGACAATGTGAAAACATGTTTTAAGTAATATTTTCAAATGTATTGAAAATAAAATGGGTGTGCCTGGGAGGGCATGTCTCATTCACATAAGTATTTAGTCAATACACTTGTAGAAGCACCTTTGGTTGCCATTAGAGCTATGAATCTTTCTGTGTATGTCTCTGAGCTTTCCACACCTGGATTGTGCAACATTTACCCATTATTATTTTTTTTAATTCTACAAGCTCTGTCAAATTGGTTGTTGATCTTTGCTTGACAACCATTTTCAGGTCTTGCCATAGATTTTCAATCAGATTTAATTCAAAACTGTAACTCGGCCACTTAGGAACATTKACTGTCTTCTTGGTAAGCATCTCCAGCGTATTTGGCCTTGTGTTAGAGGTTATTGTCCCGCTGAAAGGTGAATTCATCTCCCAGTTTCTGGTAGAAAGCAGACTTAACCAGGTTTTCCTCTAGGATTTTGCCTGTGCTTAGCTCCGTTACGTTTCTTGTTTATCCTGAAAACCTCCCCAGTCCTTAACGATAACAAACATACCCATAACATGATGCAGCCAGCACTATGCTTGAGTATATGGAGAGTGGTACTCAGTAATGTGTAGTATTGGATTTTCCCCAAACATAACATTTGTATTCAGGACAGAAAGTTAATTGCTTTGCCACATTTTTTGCACTATTATTTTAGTGCCTTGTTGCAAACAGGATGCATGTTTTGGATTACTTTTATTCTGTACAGGCTTTCTTCTTTTCACTCTGTAAATTAGGATAGTATTGTGGTGTCTACAATGTTGTTGATGCATCCTCAGTTTTCTCCTATAACAGCCTTTAAAGTCTGTAACTGTTTTATAGTCACCGTTTCCATTCAGTTAATTGTTTTATTGAACTACAGGTCCTCTGCTTTTATTGGAAGTCAAACTGTAATTTGGAGGGGGAAAAAATTATACTGATGTAATCATCAGCGATTATCATCATTTACGATGTCAAAGAGATTATTTTATTTGATTGATATCAAGATGATATCGATACCCGCTTTCTCCATACGCTGCCAATAATTCTTAAGGG
>NC_036870.1:13698195-13729012 GCF_002910315.2 Salvelinus sp. IW2-2015
CCACTCATAATTACCTATCCAGGTGTACACTGTAACAGAGATAACACCAAGTAAAACTGAAATGATAACTTAAAACACAAAATATAAATATCCATAAAGCTAGTGAAGGAGATAAGTGTTCCAGTTTCAGAGATTTTTGTAGTTCGTTCCAGTCATTGGCAGCAGAGAACTGGAAGGAGAGGCGGCCAAAGGAAGAATTGGTTTTTGGGGGTGACCAGAGTGATATACCTGCTGGAGCGCATGTTACAGGTGGGTGCTGCTATGGTGACCAGCGAGCTGAGATAAGAGGGACTTTACCTAGCAGGGTCTTGTGGATGACCTGGAGCCAGTGGGTTTGGCGACAAGTATGAAGCGAGGGCCACCAACGAGAGCGTACAGGTCGCAGTGGTGGGTAGTATATGGGGCTTTGGTGACAAAATGGATGGCACTGTGATAGACTGCATCCAATTTATTGAGTAGGGTATTGGAGGCTATTTTGTAAATGACATCGCCGAAGTCGAGGATTGGTAGGATGGTCAGTTTTACAAGGTATGTTTGTCAGCATGAGTGAAGGATGCTTTGTTGCGGAATAGGAAGCCAATTCTAGATTTAACTTTGGATTGGAGAGTTGATGTGAGTCTGGAAGGAGAGTTTACAGTCTAACCAGACACCTAGGTATTGTAGTTGTCCACATATTCTAACTCAGAGCCGTCCAGAGTAGTGATGTTGGACAGGCGGGCAGGTGCAGGCAGCGATCGGTTGAAGAGCATGCATTTAGATTTACTTGTATTTAAGAAGCAATTGGAGGCACGGAAGGAGAGTTGTATGCATTGAAGCTCGCCTGGAGGTAGTTAACAACAGTATCCAAAGAAGGGCAGAAGTATATAGAAATGGTGTCGTCTGCATAGAGGTGGATCAGAGATTCATTAGCAGCAAGAGCGACATCATTGATGTATACAGAGAAGAGAGTCGGTCCAAGAATTGAACCCTGTGGCACCCCCATAAAGAATGCCAGAGGCCCGGACAAACAGACCCTCCGATTGACACACTGAACTCTATCAGAGAAGTAGTTGGTGAACCAGGCGCAGGCAATCATATTTGAGAAACCAAGGCTGTCGAGTCTGCCGATGAGGATGTGTGATTAACAGAATCGAAAGCCTTGGCCAGGTCAATGAATACGGCTGCACAATATTGTTCTTATCGATGGCGGGTAAGATATTGTTTAGGACCTTGAGCGTGGCTGAGGTGCACCCATGACCAGCTCTGAAACCAGATTACATAGCAGAGAAGGTACAGTGGGATTCGAAATGGTCGGTGATCTGTTTGTTAACTTGGCTTTCGAAATCTTAGAAAGGCAGGGTAGGATAGATATAGGTCTGTAACAGTTGGTCAAGAGTTCCCCCCTTTGAAGAGGGGGATACACAGCGCTTTCCAATCTTTGGAATCTCAGACGACACGAAAGAGAGGATGAAACAGGCTAGTAATAGGGGGTGCAACAATTTCAGCAGATAATTCTAGAAAGAAAGGGTCCAGATTGTCTAGAATTCTGGGGGTCCAGATTTTTTCAGAACATCAGCTGACTGGACTTGGGAGAAGGAGAAATGGGGAAGGCTTTGGCGAGTAGCTGTGGCGCGCAGTGCTGTTGACCGGGGGGTATGGTGGCCAGGTGGATAAGGATGGCCAGCCGTAGAAAAATGCTTTTATTGAAAATTCTCAATTATAGTGGATTTATCGGTGGTGACAGAGTTTCCTATCCCAGTGCAGTGGGCACTGGGAGGAGGTGCTCTTATTCTCCATGGACTTTACAATGTCCCAGAACTTTTTGAGTTTGTGTTGCAGGAAGCAAATTCTGCTTGAAAAAAGCTAGCCTTGGCTTTCTAACTGCCTGTTATATTGTTTTGTTTTTGTGTTGGTTAAGGGCAGTCAGGTCTGGAGAGAACCAAGGGCTGTATCTGTTCCTAGTTTTACATATTTTTTAAATAACCAGGCATCCTCTACTGACGGGATGAGGTCAATATCCTTCCAGGATACCCGGGCCAGGTCGATTAGAAAGGCCTGCTCGCTGAAGTGTTTCAGGGAGCGTTTGATAGTGATGTGTGGAGGTCGTTTGACTGCTGACCCGTTACGGATTCAGGCAATGAGGCAGTGATCGCTGAAATCTTGTTTGATAACAGCAGAGGTGTATTTAGAGGGCAAGTTGGTTAGGATGATATCTATGAGGGTGCCCGTGTTTACGGCTTTGGGGTTGTACCTGGTAGGTTCATTGATAATTTGTGTGAGATTGAGGGCATCAAGCTTAGATTGTAGGATGGCCGGGGTGTTAAGCATGTCACAGTTTAGGTCACCTAGCAGCACGAGCTCTGAAGATAGATGGGGGGGGCAATCAGTTCACATATGGTATCCAGAGCACAGCTGGGGGCAGAGGGTGGTCTATAGCAGGCGGCAACGGTGAGAGACTTGTTTTTAGAGAGGTGGATTTTTAAAAGTATTGTTTGGGTACAGACCTGGATAGTACTCTGCAGGCTATCTCTGCAGTAGATTGCAACACCGCCCCCTTTGGCCATTCTATCTTGTCTGAAAATGTTGTAGTTAGGGATGGAGATTTCAGAGTTATTGGTGGTCTTCCTAAGCCAGGATTCAGACACGGCTAAGACATCCGGGTTGGCGGAGTGTGCTAAAGCAGTGAATAAAACAAACTTAGGGAGGAGGCTTCTAATGTTAACATGCATGAAACCAAGGCTTTTACGGTTACAGAAGTCATCAAAAGAGAGCGCCTAGGGAATAGGAGTGGAGCTAGGCACTGCAGGGCCTGGATTCACCTCTACATCGCCAGAGGAACAGAGGAGGAGTAGGATAAGGGTACGGCTAAAAGCCATGAGATTTGGACGTCTAGGACGTCCGTAACAAAGAGTAAAAGGAGCAGGTTTCTGGGGGCGATAAAATAAATTCAAGGTATAGTGTACAGACAAAGGTATGGTAGGATGTGAATACAGTGGAGGTAAACCTAGGCATTGAGTGATGATGAAAGAGATATTGTCTCTAGAAACATTGAAACCAGGTGATGTCATCGTATGTGTGGGTGGTGGAACTGAAGGGTTGGATAAGGTATAATGAGCAGGGCTAGAGGCTCTACAGTGACATAAGCCAATAAACACTAACCAGAACAGCAATGGACAAGGCATATTGACATTAAGGAGAGGCAGGCTTAGCCGAGTGATCATAAGGGTCCAGTGAGTAGTGTGGTTGGTTGGGGTCACGGCGATTCAGACAGCTAGCCGAGTCATGGGTAGCAAGCTAGCAGAAGACTGAGGTCTGTTTTTAGCCACCCCGTGCGTTTCCGTCGGTAGATTAGTGGGTTCCGTGTGGTAGAGGGGACCAATCCAATTGTCAAAATAGTTATAGTTATAGTGGCCCAAGAAGATTGTTCGATAGACCTGTTCAGATAGCAGCCGATATGCTCAAGACAGCTAATGATTAGTGGGCCGCAGTTAGCAGATGGGCGTTCAGGTTACGTCGCGATGGAGGGGCCAGTTGAATAACTCATGAAGCTGGTTGAGAGATTGCCAAGAGTGTGCAACGCTGTCATCAAGGCAAAGGGTGGCTATTTGACGAATCTCAAATATAAAATCTATTTTGATTTGTTTAACACTTTTTTAGTTACTACATGATTCCATACATGTTATTTTATAGTTCTGATGTTTTCACTAGTAATATACAATGTAGAAAACAGTAAAATTAATAATAATAAAAATAACCCTTGAATGAGTAGGTGTTCTAAAACTTTTGACCGGTAGCGTGTAAATGCAAGTTTTATATATATAGAGAGCGTTCCTTTGACTTTTTATTATTATAAATGTCCTGGTACGTAGGTTTAATTTCTTTACATGAGATGACATACAAGCAGAGTACACACACTCGTACGAAGGCTTATACGGGATACTTCCTGAGAATGGCACCCGGCACCATTGTTTTTATGGTGATTGATACCACTGTATTTACTTTGGTAGTAAAGGTGGCAGATTGACTCAGACCTGCGTTGTAGTGGCCCTGCCCAGTGCATTTAAATCACATTGATAATAGCCTCAAATGGTATGGCTCAATATTGTATGGAAAGAGGCCTATACAATGCTGCTTTTCCCAACTTCAGATTGTGGGTAATTCATTGAGCAATCTGTTCTCATTTGTGGCTCAGTCAAAATGAGTCATTTTTTGACAAATGGCAAAGAAACAGGATTGCCCATCCTGTGTGTGTTTGTGGTTTGAATCACCTTGTAATTTTCAGTCTAACTGACCAGTAAATGGGTTCAAACATAATATGTAATATTGGCATGAAAAAGCAATTTCACTATTGGGAAACTCAACAGTAGTTCCATACTATGGGTGAGGATCTTTATGTATAGGGCTGGTCAAGGTCACAGGACCTAAAGCAAGACAAACCCACATGAAACATAATTACATGCTTGACCAAGAAAATAAGAATATGTCTGATAACATAGATATTAATGAACATCTTAAGAAAATTGATGTTACACAATGTTTGTGCATAAATATTGGGCAACCTTGATAGTATTTTTTGTACTGTATCTGATGTCATCATCTTTGACCCTGTTATGAACACAACCAGCGTCAAGCTGATATATTTTTTTAGTCGTTTATATTCTGATTTGTCATTGATACAAATATCTCAGATGTTTTGCTTTGTGTCATGTTCAACTGTTCAATTGTATAATGCTAAAGATTAATTGTATGAAAAATATATGAAAATCAAAGAGTTCCATAATTGGTCAGATATTTGAATAGGGAGTTTACAGCAATGACGTATATAAACCCTGGATTGCTGATGCTATATTTTGGCCATTGATAGGCTTTGAAGCCACCGGTCGATCAAAATGTACACTCCCCAGTAGGAGCTCTCCTCCATAGGAATGAGTAGAATTCTACAGTATTTCAATTAAATGTTTCAAGGACAAAATTACATCTTTAAGTAGCATTAGTAATCTAAAAAAGTTTTACTTCAAGGAAAATATTTGTATGTATATTTGTATTTTATATTTCTTCATTTAGCTCACATAATATAATGTAAAAGTATGCAATATGGTGTCTGTGATATAATACATGTGTCAAAAACAAATGAATAAATGGATTTCTAAGCTTCTAAAATATTTTTTAAACGGTGAGGGAGTGCCAAGATGGAGGCATTGTGGCTTCTACACAGCGCCACCAAATAGTATTCTAGTATATATACATATCATTGGCTTACAATATGTGCAGCAATAATGTGACATCTTGCAAAATGTAGATAAATGGAAGGCCCTTTCCTGTTTCAGCATGACAATGCCTACGTGCACAAAGCAAGGTCTATACAGAAATTGTTTATTGAGATCGGTGTGGATGAACTTGACTGGCCTGCACAGAGCCCTAACCTCAACCCCATCGAACATGTTTGGGATAAATTGGAACACCGACTGTGAACCAGGCCTAATCGCCTAACATCAGTCCCCACAACAATGTTCCAACATCTAGGCAAAGCCTTCCCAGAAGAATAGAGGCTTTTATAGCGGCAAAGGGGGGACAAAATCCATATTAAGGCCCATGATTTTGGAATGAGATGTTAGACAAGCAGTTGTCCACATACTTTTAGTGATAGTTAAAACAAAGGATTTATTCGTAGGCTACAGTATTTTACTGGACTGATCTGATGCTGACAATGTCAGTTAGTTATTGCCCATTGTTACTATGTGTCATGTTCCTGACCTGTTTTTCCTTTTCTTGTATTTATTTAGTTGGTCAGGGCGTGAGTTGGGGTGGGTTGTCTATGTGTTAGTTTTCTATGTTGGGATGTTTGTGTTCGGCCGGGTATGATTCTCAATCAGAGGCAGCTGTAAATCGTTGTCCCTGATTGAGAATCATACTTAGGCAGCCTGGGTTTCACTTGTGTTTTTGTGGGTGTTTGTCTTCCGTGTAGCCGTTGTGCCACACGGGACTGTTTGTCGGTTTTTCTATTTGTTATTTTGTTTCATTATAGTGTTCAGTTCGATGCTAATAAATTATGGACACTAACCACTCCGCGTATTGGTCTGATCCTTCTCGCCTCTCCTCGTCCGAGGAGGAGGAATTAGAAAGCCGTGACACTATGAGCATACAGCATTACAATAGTGGGCACTAAGTTCTATTTAAAACTTTACATTCAATTATTTCAATGGACACTGTAGCAATGCTCTATTGGTCTAAAATATCTCATTGTCACGTCACTGGTCAAAAGACACTTATCAGCTACGGCAAACTGTTTCACACACAGTTATTCTTACTAATGACAGTTTGGCGATAGAGTGTTTAAGGGCAGTACTTCAGGTCCATTTGCATGATGATTAATTGGCACTCCATTGAGAACATAGGGTCGAAAGTTGAATTGGAGATAATGGGAGTGAAAAGGCCACGTACACAATGCAGGGTGTAACCATGTACAATGACAATGTGGCCATAAGAATGTGCCCACACTTTGAAAATGAGACACATGCACACCTGCACTTGTCTGTAAAATCCTTGTTTTAATATACAAAAACAAATTCACACATCATGGGCTCAGCTTTGCATCACATTCTAGGGTTTTGAGTGTCTTATGGTTTTGAGTGTCTTACAACTGTGTAATACAAAGGGGTTTAATTACAGGATGAGGAAATTGAAATAATTACATTATTTACTGTACCATGTTAACAATCCATGATTAGATAGTACTAGCTTCCCCGAACCAAAAGCTAATTGAATTTTGGAGAGAATGGAAGCCTGGTTTTAAAAACTTTAGAATGTTTCAGCTTTTTTTGGTTTCCTGTCAATGAACTCTGTTTTTATACAACGTGTGGGTCTAATCCTGAATACTGATTGGTTAAAACCGCATTCCAACAGTGTCTGTTCCACAAGTTGCCACCAGCTAAATCTATAACATTAAAATGCCTATTTACTCTGTTCCATCTGATTGTGCAATCAACTTCCTCATCAGCCCAGCCAGGCAATTTATGAACTTGATCTCCACTATAAAAATCATATAGACATGATCTTTTATTTCTTTTAGACGAACATTTAGTTTTCAACAGCGGAGATTTGCATAAACCTTGCTGTCTGTCTCTCCAACATTTGCAACATTGTCACTCCGACATTTGCAACATTGTCTCTCCGACATTTGCAACATTCAAATTCGATCTCCTGCTGTTCTATGGTAATGAATGTGTCGGGAGTCGGGAAGAGACAGACAGGCAGCGTTTCTCAGCCAGTCGAAATCATGAATCAGCTGGCATAATTTTTATGGATATATACACAAAAAAATCTATTTAAAAAAGGTCAAACGAAACGCAGCTGATTTGCAGTCTTTCCAGCTTCCGTTTGAAGTGTTTGTTTTACTGTAGCTGTGTTGTTGGCTAGCTACTCTGAACAACAGTGTCCTGACAGGAAATACATTTTCTGTGCCAGGCGAAATCGCACCTCATCAGCTCATTGTTATGAATGTCTCCAAATAAATGTCACTAGAAAACAGGTTAAACAAATGCAAATGCAGCTACTTGGATGGGGCCACAGTGTCTCCTGACCCCTCCTGTCTCAGCCTCCAGTATTTATGCTGCAGTAGTTTATGTGCCGGGGGGCTAGGGTCAGTTGGTTATACCTGGAGTACTTCTCCTATCTTATCCAGTGTCCTGTGTGAATTTAAGTATGCTCTCTGTAATTCTCTCGTTCTCTCTTTCTTTCTCTCTCTCGGAGAACCTGAGCCCTAGGACCATACGTCACGGCAAACCGGGCATGATGACTCCTTGCTGTCCCCAGTCCACCTGGCCTTGCTGCTGTTCCAGTTTCAACTGTTCTGCCTGCGGTTATGGAACCCCTACCTGTTCAACTCTTAATGATCGGCTATGAAAAGCCAACTGACTTTTATTCCTGATTATTATTTGACCATGCTTGTCATTTATGAACATTTTGAAAATCTTGGCTCTCTCTAATTCTCTCCTCTCTTTCTTTCTCTCTCTCGGAGGACCGGAGCCCTAGGACCATACGTCAGGACTACCGGGCATGATGACTCCTTGCTGTCCCCAGTCCYCCTGGCCRTGCTGCTATTCCAGTTTCAACTGTTCTGCCTGCGGTTATGGAACCCCTACCTGTCCCAGACCTGCTGTTTTCAACTCTTAATGATCGGCTATGAAAAGCCAACTGACATTTATTCCTGATTATTATTTGACCATGCTTGTCATTTATGAACATTTTGAACATCTTGGCATAGTTCTGTTATAATCTCCACCCAGCACAGCCAGAAGAGGACTGGCCACCCCTCATAGCCTGGTTCCTCTCTAGGTTTCTTCCTAGGTTTTGGCCTTTCTAGGGAGTTTTTCCTAGCCACCGTGCTTCTACACCTGCATTGCTTGCTGTTTGGGGTTTTAGGCTGGGTGTCTGTACAGCACTTCGAGATATTAGCTGATGTACGAAGGGCTATATAAAATAAACTTGATTTGATTTGATTTGATACTTTGCAGATATTCTGGCATCACTTTTTGACGTGACTCTAAGTTAGCCGTAGTTGGCTAGCTAGCAGGCAAGGCATAAGAACGTTGCCACCCAGTATGGCAATGGAATATTTAGAAAGAACGAGTTGCGACCCTGCATTGTGTACGTGGCCTTTTCAATAACATTATCTCCAATTCAACTTTCGACCCTATGTTCTCAATGGAGTACCAATTAATCATCATGCAAATGGACCTGAAGTACTGCCCTTAAACACTCTATCGTCAGGCTGTCATCAGTAAGAATAACTGTGTGTTAAACAGTTTGCCGTAGCTGATAAGTGTCTTTTGACCAGTGACGTGACGTGACAATGAGATATTTAAGACCAATAGAGCATTGCTACAGTGTCCATTGAAATAATTGAATGTAAAGTTTTAAATAGAACTTAGTGCCCACTATTGTAATGCTGTATGCTTATAGTAACAATGGGCAATAACTAACTGACATTGTCAGCATCAGATCAGTCCAGTAAAATACTGTAGCTTACGAAGAAATGCTTTGTTTTAACTAAGACTAAAAGTATGTGGACACCTGCTTGTCTAACATCTCATTCCAAAATCATGGGCATTAATATGGATTTTGTCCCCCCTTTGCTGCTATAACAGCCTATATTCTTCTGGGAAGGCTTTCCACTAGATGTTGGAACATTGTTGTGGGGACTGATGTTAGACTATTAGGCCTGGCTTCCAATTCATCCCAAACAAGTTCGATGGGGTTGAGGTCATGGCTCTGTGCAGGCCAGTCAAGTTCATCCACACCGATCTCAAACAATTTCTGTATTTGTGCACGGGGGCGTTGTCATGCTGAAACAGGAAAGGGCCTTCCCCAAACTGTTGCCACTGTTGCACAGAATCGTCTAGAATGTCATTGTATACTGTAGCATTAAGATTTCCCTTTACTGGGAAGGTCATCGAGCAGGACGGGAAGAACTGGGACCAGCTACTACCCCACCTAATGTTCTCGATCCGAGAAGTACCCCAGTCATCCACCGGGTTTTCCCCCTGTAGAATTCCTCTATGGGAGGAGGCCACGCGGCCTACTGGACCTCGCCAAGGAGGTGTGGGAAGCCCAACCAACCCCCTTACATAGCGTGGTAGAACATGTGAAGACGATGAGGGAGCGGATGACAGCCATATGGCCATTGGTAAGGGAACATATGGAGAAGGCCCAACACGCCCAAGCCCAGGTCTACAATCTGAGAACCCAGCCCCGAGAATTCCCGGTGGCAGACAAGGTGTTGGTCCTCCCCACGGCTGAAAGTAAGTTCCTGGCAACATGGCACTGTGCATGGTACAGCCCCATTGTATTGGTGCCCAAACCAGACGGTAGCCTGCGCTTCTGTAATGATTTCCGGGGTGTGAACGACATCAGCTTGTTAGACACCTACCCCATGCCGAGGGTGGACAAGCTCATCGACCGATTGGGAAAGGCCCACATCAGCACCCTCGACCTGACCAAAAGATATCGGCAGGTACAGTTGGCAGCGGTGTGGGTGAACGGATGATCTCCGCATGTGTATTTCCCACCATAAAGAATGGAGGGGGAGTTGTTATGGTGTGGGGGTGATTTGCTGGTGACACCAGCATGGCTACAACAGCATTCTGCTGCGATACGCCATCCCATCTGGTTTGGGCTTAGTGGGACTATCATTTGTTTTACAACAAATTTGATTGATTGATTTTTTAATTTTTAATTTTCTTTTATTAAATTTTATCCCCTTTTCTCCCCAATTTTCGTGGTATCCAATCGCTAGTAATTACTATCTTGTCTCATCGCTACAACTCCCGTACGGGCTCGGTGCAGTGCTCTAGACCACTGCGCCACCCGGGAGGCCGATTTATTGATTTTGACAAGCTTATATAGTTTAAACGAGGCACGTCAACTAGAAATGGAATGTAAATACTGTATAGTCAATGGATTACACGGTTCTGGGTGGAGGTGTTTTGCACCAAAAGTATAAGGTTTTCTCAAAACCATCTCATTACAATCACACTAGTAGCACGTCCGGCAGGAAGAGCTCAAGAGAACATAATTGAGTATTTGTGTAAAACTTAGTGGGATTACGGCCTGAAAGACTATTTTATTCTGTAGACTGTTGACTTTCCCGATTGTGTTTGTGACCCTGTACTTTCGAACTCATAATGTACAAACACAATGTGGATTTGCTGGTCATAGTTGTAAAATAGGATTTTCACAGGCATCTGTATATTTATCCTTCTTATTCCGGATATTTACATACATTGGTGGTAGCAACTGGGTTTGAACCTGGTTTTGAACGAATTAATACACATTTGATTTTCATATATTTATTGGAGTTTTTTCCTTTTTTTTATTGCAAGATAAAACAAAACATGCCACATTATTTAATAAGGCATTTAAATTATTATTTAATATATAAAAATGATTTAAAAAAAGCAATTATCAGGTATGAATATAAGACCCAGATGCAGACCATGTCAAATAAACAATTGTTTAACGTTCCAACAGGGGCAGGCAATAGACAGGTCAAGGCAGGCAGGGGTCAGAAAACCAGAGGTGGGGCAATGGTACCGAATGATTGGCAGGCTCTCAGGGTAAGGCGGAGGTTGGAGGTCGGTAATCCAGAGGGGGAAAAGGTACAGGTCGGCAGGCAGGCTCAGGGATAGGCAGAGTGGTCAAGCAGGCGAGCTCGAAGTCAGGACAGGCAAGGGTCAAAACCGGGAGGGTGAGAAAAGAGACTGGAAAAAGCAGGAGCTGAGACACAAAACGTTGGTTGACTTGAACAAACAAGACGATAACAAAACTTACAGGTGACCGGGGCAGCTCTAGCAGGGAAGAAATTTGACAAACTGACTTGGCACGTTGAAAGGCATTGAGCTCTTCAGTAAGGACATTCTACTGCCAATGTTTGACTATGGAGATTGCGTGGATGTGAGGTTGATTTTACACACCAGTCAGTAATGGGTGAGGCTGGAATAGCAGAATCCACTCATTTATAGAGGTGTCCACATACTTTTGTATATATAGTATATTTCTTAATTAAACTACTTTTAATGTCTAAAAATACCAACTTTGATGTTGGAGTGAACTGTCASTTTAATGAGGATACTTCCATGAAGATGAGGTTCTTGATTCTCAACATGTATTTCCAAGTCTTCCATTAAATTGTACATAAAATGATGTGATACAAACTCAATACTCAGAAATGTACTCCTATTTACATGTGTAATTCTCAAGTCCCAAATCCTAACTTGAGACCTGTGTGTGTAACTGGAGTTTTTGAAAATCTTCCATTGACATCAATGGACACTCAAGTCAAGTTAGGATTCAGACCTCCATCTATTTCCATTTCGCAAGATGTCACATTATTACTGCACATGTTGTTAGCCAATGATTTATATATACACACTAGATTACTATTTGGGGGGCTCTATTGAAGCCACCATGCCTCCATCTTGGCACTCCCTCACCATCATTTTATTTTATTTTGGAAACTATAGAAATTATTATTTTTATTTCTAAATTTGTTTTTTCCACATTTATTCTATTCTATTGCACACTTTTACATTGTATTATGTGAGCTAAACATACAAAAAAATATATATAAAAACGTTTCCTTACAGTATAGTTTTTTTGAGATGACTGTTACTGTCCCAACAATAAACAAATATTTAAATACATGTAATTTTGTCCTTGAAACATTTAATTGAAATACTGTAGAATTCAATGTACTCTTGTGAAGGACTGCTCCTACTGTGCCAAAATGGCCGACCGGTGTCTTCAAAGCCTGTCAATGGCCAATACATACCATTAGCAATCCAMGGCTTATATACATCATTACTGTAAACTCCRGATTCAAATATCTGACCAATTAAGGAACTCTTTGATTTTCATATTTGATTTAACATTCATCTTTAGCATTATACAATTGAMCAGTTGAACATGATGCAAAGCAAAACATCTGAGATATTWGTGCCAATGAAAAGTCAGAATATAACAGACWGAAAAAATAWATCAYCTTGARMCTGGTTGTGTTCATAACAGGGTCAAATATGATGACATCAGATACAGTACAAAAATACTAGCAAGGTTGCCCAATATTTATGCACAAAATTTGTYGAATAAATACAAACYTARGAAATCARTCATTCCYATCATTTTCATCCWATATAACATGCTAAATTCCTGARAAACTATACAGTATCTKCAGKGGTTGTGYCWTGGTTTTGCTTGTAGCTCATCTTTGTCAGATCTTGTTCTGCAGACAAGASTTTGCCTGGAAAAATAAATAAAGATGATCAGTTWAATAAACATCAATTTACTAAAGATGTTCATTKATATCTATCATATCAGATAGATTCTTAATCAAGCATGTTAATGTGTTTCATGTGGGTGTGTCTTGTTTTAGGTCCTGTGGGCTTGACCAGCCCTATACATAAAGATCCTTTCCCAATAGTGAAATTGCTTGTTCATGCCAATATTACGTATTCTGTTTGAACCCTGGTCATTTAGACTGAAAATTACAAGTGATTCAAACCACACACACACACACACACACACACACACACACACACACACAGTGGACAAGCCTGTTTCTTTGCCATTCGTCAAAAATAATGACTCATTTTGATTGAGCCTCAAATGGGAACAGATCGCTCAATGAATTACCCACAATCTGAAGTGGGGAGAGGCAGCATTGTATAGGTGTCTTCCCATACAATATTGAGCCATTACATTTGAGGCTTTTATCAATATGATTTAATTGCACTGGGCAGGGCCACTAGAATGCAGGTGCCACCTTTACTAAAGTAAATACAGTGGTATCAATCACCATAAAAACAATGTGCCGGGTGCCATTACCAGGAAATATCCCTTATACGCCTTTGTAAGAGTGACACAGTGGTATTAAGAATCAATGAAAGATTGTAGAGCTTTGCTGTGAATGGGCATGCTGGGTATTGATCCAATATAATCTGGTGTTAAATAGCTAAGATAAACTGTTTTAAATGTTTTTAACTGTGAGAATCCTCTCTGCCCATAGCAGGCCGTTTGGATGTCAAGAAATCTAAACTACAGATTGCGAATTAGATTGAATGTGTTCCATCATTCCATCACTATGCACATTGACACTTGATACAGTGAAGCCATATCTATTTCATTCTTAACCTCAAATATATCTTAGCCATGATTGTGTTGCAAATGATTTGCATAAATTCCTGCAATGTGATTACCTGACTATTTCCTTTAACTCATTCCGCTGCGTTGTGTATTTTGAAAAGTTTGATGTATGTTTGTGCTCTGCTTGTATGTAATCTGCTGCAAACTAATTAAACCTCTGTACAGAACCAGGACATTTTTTATAATAAAAAAATCAGTCGAAAGCTGTCTGTATATATATAATTCTTGCATTTTGACACAAATAATTGTAAAAGTCATTGTAGAACAGCATTATGTAGTTGAATTGATATGTATTACTAACAATAGCTATATGTTATTTCTATGTCATAGGTCAATTATATGTTAAGCCTTATTATAGAGTGACATAACATTCACAACCAATCCAGAACGGTCTTACATTGTGGGTCTGTTAAAACCACCAATCAGGAGCTGTGTTGGGTTTAGGTACCTGTTGGTTTGTGACCTCCACATCTTCCTGCTCAGGGGTTCACTATGTACATGCCTGTTTGGGTTTAAAAAAAATCTGACTAATGAATCAATATTACATTATGGAAAAATGCAATTAGTATATGTGTATGTCTTACATTCAATATAATTTGTATTTATCTGGAGAGAGGCAGAAGGATTGGCTTGGATATGATTCACGAAGTCATACATGACCACCCATCGATTGATAGCCTTTGTGTTGAAAACTATGATAGTGTTTGCTATCACTGATCCATTTCTGTAAAAGATAAGATTCATGTTAAATGTTAAAGATGATACAGTATAATAAAATATCCCCACCCAACCTTGAACAGGTGGAGGTCTGTCAAGGTTGGGTGGAGGTCTGTCATTTTTCGGTCTGTCAAGGACCGATATAAATGCAGTGAGTTTATACTTTAGTTACACATCCTCTCAAAAGCTGAGATAAACGATCCAGGTGACTTAGTCAAGCTTACTGTACCTGAAAGTCATTGTTGCAACACCCTCATAAGTGGATGCTGTTCCGGATGCAGGACTCATGTAGACATCAGCAAGCTGAAAAATACTCAATTATGTCACAATTTTCATCATTGTCATGAGACCATCCCTTTTAGAGATAATTCCTGCTGTGGTAATATTGTAATATAAGTAAGTAAGTAAGCCTTTTCCGAGCCAGAACGGCACATAGGCCCGTGCTGTGGTATAGTTTATATCGTGGTGTTGTTTAATTCAAGGCATGGTTCTCAATCTTACCAATTGGCTGACCTCGCCATACATTTTCTTGTAATCCTCAGAATTGGGATTCAATAGGGAGTCATTGAAGACCCGGTTGGTGATCTGTATGCCCATCAGGAATACCGTATCTTTTGTTGGGGTGGTGCTCATACCTGCTGGAGTGGACTGAACCACAGGAACCTGTGGCAAGCAAAAATATACACCTTATTCAAGTGGATCAATTAAGGCTATGAGTGTAACATGGACTTCTATAGCCTTCATCTTGGGAATCAGGAGATTTTGAGGTAGCCTAAAGTACTAACAGATGTAGGATTTTCATTTGAGCCAGTTTGCTATGGCAGGAAAATCATCTGCATCAACAGGAAATAGAATAATGTGGATTATAATAAATTGACCATTTTTTGTGGAGTGATACAGTTTTCGTTAGGGCAAATCAAATCTGGCATGTTTAAGGGAAATTACTAACTTTAGAAGCCTTTTTAAACCTGGAAAATTTTCAGCAAAAAAGAGCAATCAAATGAAGACCCTACATCTGTAGCACACACATACAGCTGTTGGCTGTATAGTTTGAGATTCCAACGTCGGGTATAAATGAGTGTTAAGATTAGGAAACTTTCCTCTCACG
Organism: Salvelinus sp. IW2-2015; assembly: GCF_002910315.2. Lineage (NCBI taxonomy): Eukaryota > Metazoa > Chordata > Actinopteri > Salmoniformes > Salmonidae > Salvelinus > Salvelinus sp. IW2-2015. The sequence continues at coordinate 13,713,698 of NC_036870.1, forward strand.
ACCTTTACAAGCCAGAATGTTGAATATAATTATACTTGAAATTACTTAACCTGTTGTCCGTGTAAAGTAAATTCAAATTCTCATTTATTTAACATTCTGGCTTGTAGAGGTTGTCAGTGGAACTTTCCTTATCCATTTATGCCCGACGTAGAATTCAATGCAATTCAATATCGGGTCTTCAGGCTAGGTTTGAGGTGTATATAAAAGTAATGCAGTGAGCAATCTGGGTCCCATTAGGAAACATAATAATCATAATGGAGTATCAGCTACTCATAAAGGTGTGGTATTAATTTGGATTACTCTTTAGCTTTAGATTACTCTATCCACATCAGACATCAATTGAAGTACAATACCCCTCTCAAAAGTGTTAACACTTAGATTGACTTTGCTAATTAGTTGTTGCAGGACACTCATGGAGTTCTGACTGTAGAGAATACTCGAGGGATTCCATAACTGTCATTATTATGCAAGCCATTTAGGGTTGGGGTTGGGACTTTAGTATACAAGGACCATTGTCCTTTTAGCTCAAATGAGACAAACCAAAGTAGATTGAGTTAAAATATGGACATATTTCAGGCATCTTTTCCCACTCAAAATCAGCCAAGTACACCTGAATCAACGCAAAGATAATCACCAGTTGGGCCAAATAATAGCCAGTCTACTTTGATATCCAATAGTCATTTCATAGTCATCACAATATATATTTGTGCTTTGAGTTGGCGCTAGGGACACAATCATTTGATCTGCTGGTCTTTCTGAATGCCGGTAAGTGCCATTGAATACACAGTTTTCGAAAATAGACAGTGAAGGTAGATGGTTTTCTGAATCAAACATATGATATTAATTTTTAAAAATCATACAATACAAAATGTGTACAGATAGATATACTTTTATATATAATACCCTAATATATAAAATAATATATATTAGGGTACAGTATATTGAAGTTGATATCAGACAAACATCTTATATAACCATAATCGAAGGGATTGATTACTTCAAAATCAGTCTGCAAGACACTTAAACATCTCACAAAATGTGATTTTCCTGTCATTTAAGTGCTACCCAAGTACCCATACAGTATGCATCAGGTTTTTGACAGAGATTGGATTGTAAAATGTATATAACTTCTTAATACTATAAGGTATATGAGGTATATCATATTATACATTCATATTATATATTATTGATAATATATACATTACGTAATCGTTAAAATTCCTCCAACTTCAAGCCTCAAACATTTGTCCTTTCTTTTTCCATAAAGCAACAATAATGTTGTTCCTACTTCACTGGATGCATTTTCTTACCTGAGATGGCAAATATTAAGATGCATTGTGTAATCCTCAACAGGTTAGTTGAAGGTAGTACCATCTTGATGGGTAAAATKMGMCTATTTAAAKYAATTCAACCAAATATATGATACAAATGATTTAACTTCTCAAGTATGGAGTTTTCAATGATGAGACGTAGTTTGTCATCTGCAGGGTGAGGTACCAGTCTTTTATCTGGGGCCACCTACGTCAGGTGTGACTCGACAGGAGCCGCGTGGGTCTGAGGCTGGGCGGTGCTAAAAAAAACGGTGAGACGTGAATCACAACTCAACTCTGATTGCTTCGGTGATTCATCAGCTGAACCCATGTAGATCTGAAAAAACTGAATATCCTTATTTGGGCGAGGGTTCATGTCCTGACACTTGTGTAAARCATRYGCTGGGCTGCATTAATTTAATAATACAATGGGAAATGGCTTAATAGTTGTATTAGCTCCCGGATAACACWATTAAATACAATTTTAGACTGAAGAGAGAGGAAGGAATGCAATTGAGACTTGAGAGTGCTAACCAAATGGAAGTTTTTCCAATACACTGTACTCTGACTTTGTGTTTTCTCAGACTAAATCAGCATTTTCAGTAGCTGATCAAAAAGCTATTTTATAATGAATTTAAACTTATTGATAACTAAATTTCAAATTTCATAATTGATTAGGACCTGTTTAAACACAAACAAAACATCACCTTGACTTTAGCTTTTTGACTAACCTATTCCTACAATCGTCCTTCAAAAAGGAGGGTGTGTCTCAAAGGAGGACACAAAGAAAAAATGTTGACGTACGTAGCTTGGCTTTTTAATTCATATATAGTAGGTTGTATTTGATGTCGCACAGCCTTGGAGTAGGGAACACCCTTGTTTACTATTATTAAGCCCTTGTATCCAACCAAATGACTTGTCATGTTGGAACAATTAACACACTGTTGTGGAATGGCAAACACTGTGGGATGCGACTTATCAACCACAAATAAAACTATGAATAAGACCAGGGTTGGGCAGTAACTGATTACATGTAATCTGATTCTTTTTAAACAAACTATTCAGTTACCTTACCAGCAAAAATATTGTAATCAGATTACAAATACTTAAAAAAACAAAAAACAAACTTGGATTAATTTTAAACTCAGAAAGGATGTTTGCAGAAAAAATACATTGACACTTTTGTTTTTGCAATGACATTCAATTCAGCATTGAGAAATGGCACAAGTTTAAGTTTGTTCCACCTGGCCACAAGTCAGAGACCACAATGATAAAACACCAAACACGTTTGATGGATCCTTTTGTCTTCTAATGCATTTTAAAGGCACAAGTAATCCAAAAGTAAATGAAAGTAATAATTTTATGTTACTGAGTTTGGTTAATCCAAAAGTTACGTTACTGATTACAATTTTGGACAGGTAACTAGTAACTTTAACGGATTATATTCACAAAGTAATTTACCCAACCATGCATAAGACTCATGATATAGGCTATATATACTGCACCTAGGCTTTGATTGAGTTGCCCGATTAACAATCCAACACAACACAAATAATCAACAACACGAGGTACAGTACCTGTTTTCTTGCATTTTCTTCCATGGCCACAACATTGTTCAAGGCTGGGATTGTCTTTACCAATGTATACCAAAATTAACATCATATCACATTCAGGCTGGTGAGACATTGGGTGCAGACTTTCTGTGGATTTTCAACTATAAAAAATGAAAATGTTTGCATTCTGGCTGCCTGCAATCTGTTGGCTGTCTGTATGTGGTTAGTGCCACCCAGCGGTATAATGATTCATATTTGACCTAATTATGCCTTGTCTGCRATTTACCTATACCGTGGTCCATGAAGTGCKATCTACAGGGTTTTCAGMGTTTTTTATGGAAGAGCAACATGAACTAATCAATCATGACATCTGTTATTTGACATCTGTCCTGCATACCGCAGATGTTAAATGTTATCTGCCATAAATGTCAAATTTTGACTTCAATGAGAATGAGATATGAGAATTATGTTCTTCTGTTCATTAACCAATTCAATTGATTTACTCAGTCTGCGCTATCAGGATTTGTATGATACTGATAGAAATAAAACAGACAGAGGCCCAGTCTACAAAAGTTAAACGTTTATTCACGGAACGTTCTGACGTGCACAGTACAAAGACCTTCAATTTATAGTGACACACATACTTCCACACAAACCATCAAATCCACCCGCAATAGAGTTTAGGGGAGTCCGTGAGAATAGCGTCTTCCTGCCTGAGATAGGGAGAGACCTGGGACTGGGAAGTTCTCAGTGTCCCAGCCAAGGTCGCCCCGAATCTGGCTCAGACAGTCTGTTATCAAAATACTAGACACATTGTCCCCAAAACATTGATTCTGACTAAGAACTATACTCCAGCTAGCTAACTTCATTGTGTGCTTCTGACAACTGAACCAACAAGCCCCGGCTCTGTTCATCTTTCCCCCGGTCCTGACTAGTCTCCCAGTCCCTGCCACTGAAATTGCTTCCACGATGCTTCACCATAGGGATGGTGCCAGGTTTCCTCCAGACATGATGCTTGGCATTCAGGCCAAAGAATTCAATCTTGGTTTCATCAGACCAGAGAATCTTGTTTCTTTAGGTGCCTTTTGGCAAACTCCAAGCGGGCTGTGATGTGCCTTTTACTGAGTAGTGGCTTCCGTCTGGCTACTCTACTATATAGGCCAGATTGGTGGAGTGCTGGAGCTCTGTCAGAGTAACCATCGGGTTCTCGGTCACCTACCTGACAAAGGCCCTTCTCCCCCGATTTCTCGGGCCGCCAGCTTTAGGAAGAGTCTAGTTGGTTCCAAACTTCTTAAATTTAAGAATGATGGAGGCCACTGTGTTCTTGGGGACCTTCAATGCTGCAGACATTTTTTAGTACCCTTCCCCACATCTGAGCCTCGACACAATCCTGTCTCAGAGCTCTATGGACAATTCCTTCGACCTCATGGCTTCGTTTTTGCACTGACATGCATTGTCAACTGTGGGACCTTATATAGACAGATGTGTGCCTTTCCAAATCATGTCCAATCAATTGCATTTACCACAGGTGTCGATCTCCAAGGTATTCCTAGTTGATCGCCAAACAACAATAGCCTTGTGTTCCTATTTTTTTTTATTTGTCTTCGGCTGTTTGCAGTAGATGCACCCGATTCAGCTGTCCTGTGTGCCGCTTAGGCAAACCTTTACCATTTTGAACCATTTCATGTGTCTAAAAGGTACAAACTCTGTTTTCCTGGTCCAGAGAGCAAATCAAGTGCACTATACTCCTACCGCTGGCCAATCGGATGGCTCAGATAACCATGTCTGCAGTAACATAGCAGACATAAAAGAAAGCTACAGCAAAGTTGATACTGTGAGATTTCAAAATGCTTAACATCACGACTAGAGAGACTGTCAACGAATACAGCAAATAGATGTGGTTTATATGAGTGAGTTCATACAGCACTGTCAGCACTTTGTGTTCAACACTTCTATAAATCATAAAATGCACGTTCTTCCTATTTCCACCCAGTGCTACAACAAGCACTGCAGTAATAATGAATGAGTAGGAAAGTCTATCTATAGGCTTGCGTTGTTATTATTAGCGGCTTGGGTCTTTTTTAATATCGAGGAATATTTCACTTTCACTGTTCATATGACTAAAAAACATGAATTTGTGCATGCGGCACAAATTATGTGGTGTGACTTGAGTTTCAAAATCATCTTGAAGATGTGTTCTTTTTGGTCAGTGTAAGTGGAGGAAAGGGAGAGCGGAGGATGTTGAGAGGCAGACCCTCAGTCCGCTGCTCTCTCCCTCCACTTAGACTGACCATCAGATGCAGGCACTATCAGCCCAGTAAAATACAAATAAAAAGCAAATTATTTAAATGTATGCTCACTGTGCTTCACAAGTAATACAACAATGGATCTGTTACTGATGTGTTCATATAGCCTACCTCAAATTTTGAAATATATATTTTTTAAATGGCCCGGAACCCCAATGCATTGGCAGGGCAATTCAAGCAAAGCCAATACGCATTGATAATGCATTGGGCCTATAGCTTACTGAACAAACCTCATTGCTACAGTACTGTTAATGTTAATGTTTTCATTGGTTAATGCTTGAATTTTATAAGTCATGTAAAAATATCTGAGCGGTAGATCTCAGCTTGCATTTTGACTCAAAGTGATCTTGACTCAGAAAAGATTGGTGACCACTGTTCTAGGGTTTTCCCTATTAATGCTATCAACGTTTTACTTTACTGTGGCAATTGTGATCGAATCAAGACAATATTAACCACGTTCAATGCAACATACCGAAACAAAACAAACTATGTAAGAAATGTTGTGGTAGGCAGAATGCATCTATTGCATTGACATATGATACTCAGCCCGTACTCTACACAGACCAGTGCGGCATAAACAATCAGAGCTGCAGTAGGCCTATATACAAATAGACCATTGCCATATATGGATCTGTGCCATTTATTTTGAACTGGACTGTGTTTATAGCATGAGCAGTTGTGAATAGATGCACTTCGTTTGAGATCAAAGCGAGAGCTGCATGTAGCCACGTGCACATTTTGTTTATATCCTTTGCTAGTTAGTGAGTTATCAGCCCAGTTATAGATAATTTGTAGTCAGAAATAGGGGAGTGATTGCTTCCTACAAGAGCACAAAATGTGTACACATCTTTGAAAAGCGAGTCAGGTAAAGAGTCAGGTAAAGTGTCTTAACAACAGGTGCATGTTCATTAAATGTTTATGGTTCATTGAACAAGCATGGGAAACAGTGTTGAAACCCTTTAAAATGAAGATCTGAGATCTGTGAAGTTATTTGGATTTTTATGAATTATTAGACAGGGTCATGAAAAAGGGACGTTTCTTTTTTTGCAGAATTTGTATGTATATATATATATATATATATATACACACACACATTACCAGTCAAAAGTTTGGACACACCTACTCATTCAAGGAGTTTTTATTTTTACTATCTTCTACATTGTAGAAGATTTCAGCCATCAGGTGTGGCTGAAATGGCCAAATCCACTCATTAGAAGGGGTGTTCAAATTCTTTTGCATGTATAGTGTATGTCCATTGGATCTCAAGTCTAAGGCCTTAATAACCACTTGGCCATCCTGGTTGCTATATCTGTTTTGAGAAACAAGTAGCTGCAGAGGACATAACCAAATGGGAACCATAGAGAAAGCAGTATAGGATGGAATTTATAGGGAGTTTAGGAACCAGGAGTGGGGTTCAAACACACAAGGATATCCATTAATTGGATCTTGAGACCAATGCCTTTTCACTCTGCAATCCTGGTTCTGGGTGTGCTGAACTTGAGAAATGTATTTTATCATATGATCAAAGACTATTGCAAGAGCGCAAACGCTTGCACGTTGACATTTATTGTCATTAACCTTATCCTGGAGGCAGAAATGAGCAATTCCCCGACAGACGGGCCAGCTGCAATAGGCTATATTGTAAAATGTATTACAGATGGACTATCCAAATGAAGAGTTTCCAAATGTAGATTATATTACTCAATCACGATTTACTTTATTTAGTTACAAATTTCAAAAATGGACAGTCCAGGGATATTTTACCCTCGATTTTGATAAGAAATGACCACACCAGACAATTTAATTTTAAGACAGTTGTATTTAATGCATTATATAAATTGGAAACAAATAAAATAATACCAGTAGGCTACACCAACATTAGTTTTCCATTCATACAACTTGTCGGATAAATTGCCACAGTACATTTGCCATGGTATACGAGGAAATACTTTATTTCAGTTGTACATAATGATTGTCAAATTGATAAATCATCTTTATTCTGCTCAAAAAGTAAGAGTAAATTGTTCCAATGATAATACACACCAGAGGGCGAACATACTGTATCTTGAAAGACTTTGGTAGCAAGCAGGACTAAGACGTCACACCATCAGCTTTTAGGGAGCTGTAATGAGGTGACAAATAATGGTTGCAATTGAGATCAGTTGAGCAGGTGAAGCATATTGATAGATTAACGAGAGATCAGATGGAGATAATCTAGTGGCCATCCATGGTTGCAATAGGCCCTTTGGCTTTAAATAGTAAATCACTCAGTGACGCTCCCCTTCCCTGCTTCCCTGCACATATTATGGTCGTGTTCCCCTGCTCAGACGTTGCATGTATCAACCAATGGTTGCCGATGGCACGTCATCGGTGAACCTTCTCATGTCCTTGAGTTTAGATTGCTCAGGGCATGCTAATACACAGGACACCTGCATCGAGTATGGGACTGCCCTGATGCTTGTCATCTTGCATCGGATAAAAATGTAGGGCATTGCACCTTTGCATCTTTGGGCCTAGTTGTCAATAAGGTCTGTTTTTGGGAATCAGTTTGATCACCGTAATGCTTCGAACACACCGACAGCGTCATTGCATTTTGGTACACCAGAATTACGTGAATTCCTAGTGAAACGCTGCGTTTGCCTTGCAGCATTGCATTGCAGAGGCAGTTGCAGTGTGTTCAGTGTGGTGCATACGTTGGATTTATTGTACATATGAGTCAAACTGCATGCGTAGACAGCTTGACAGAAATGGTACTAGAAGGTGAATGTTGAACTATTGTTGCATACATATCCAGATGATGCTGCATAATATTTTGCACAATGACATTGCCGGTGTTCGAATCGTTAATGATTAACTACATGCGTTTTTATCTCTCAGATTTAAAAGCCTTTTGTGTGGCAGCAAATAATGAATATAAGTTATTTTTATTGTATACTGGTAGCATCTCAACTACTGCGTCACGCCTCGATCACAAGACAGCAACATTTCATTTTGGAACACTAGAAGTACAATCATTTCCAATTGAAAGCTTTGTTTATTACGCCTTGATCACACCTACCTACCTCCCTACCTACAGTGTTATGTATTTTGGTACACCAGAATTACATTAATTTCCAATGGAACGCTGCGTTTGCCTTGTGGTGCATACGTTGGATTTATCTAATTTGTGCGTCAAACTGTTTTTGGTGAATGGTGAATGTTGAGCTGTTGTTGCACACCTATCCAGATGATGCTTCCTACTATTTTGCGCAATTACGCTGTAGGTGTGGCGGAGAAGAGTAATCTCAGAGTGCAGCAGCACACAGGCTCACTCATGCACACCACCTCAGAGCAGAAGCACATCCTGGCCTCACCACTGCAGTGAAAAACTTCCCATCCACCTACAGCACATACACATAACATCTCCCAGATTTTTGATCCCATCAACACCAACGCGAGTAGCTGTATGTATTAGCTGACAATAAATAAGGTAACTACTTGTTGTTCGAACCAGAGGAGGTAAGACAGAATACACACTTTGTGAGATGGTCTAACTGGGACATGACGTATACAGTAGCACATGTGCCCTTCCTATGTGGCCCAAGTTAGCAGGTGTATGGTTAAACTTACAATAGCCTACCATTATTTAACTACGTTGACGACCACAGAGCARTGSATATATCTACAGGTTCTCTGAATAAAACATTGTGTGCAGTATTTGTGAAGATGACACAGAATAGTGTGTTAAAGTTGTGTGATGATGGCGCAGTACAGAGCTTGGAGAATTGCCAAAATCGACTGCGGTCCTGATGTTGCGTTTTTTTGACAGGGGCTGATGTCTAATTGACCTCACTCTGAAATATTTTGACGTTAATTGGGATGCAAACATGATATTGATTGATATTCTTGATAATTTAGGTATTATATTTCTTATCTTTTTAAATGTAATTGAGAGCCGGGTGTTCGAGATCACAATGACCTATAATTGCCTGCTATTCCCAGAGGTCATAATAGCCTTTGTCAATACAATTTGCAGGTTTCACCCATTAATGCATATGCATATTTGTTTTACACCAATGCCAATGAAGTATCCCAAATTCCTCATACTATCTGTCACGCCCTGACCGTAGAGAGCTTTTTATGTCTCTATTTTGGTTTGGTCAGGGTGTGATTTGGGTGGGCATTCTATGTTCATTTTTCTATATTTTGTATTTCTTTGTTTTGGCCGGGTGTGGTTCTCAATCAGGAACAGCTATCTATCGTTGTCTCTGATTGGGAACCATACTTAGGTAGCCTTTTCCCACCTGTGTTTTGTGGGTAGTTATTTTCTGTTTTGTGTTTCTGCACCTGACAGAACTGTTCGTTGTCGTTTTACCCGTTTGCCCTGCAACGGGTAAAATCATTGCAGGGCAAACATTTGTCCACTCTGTTCATAACATATGTCTAGTTTTTGGAACATAAAACTGTATTGAGATCAAATGTTTCATCAATGAGAAAATTGTTCCATCTTCTCCCACTGGCGCCAAGTGGATGCTTCACATTTATACATCCAGTGAAATATCTGTCTCATTGTTCTATCTATGTAATGGTCTGTTAATGGTACTGATGCTAGTTCTTTATGTATGGTCTCAGGCCGTCCAGATCCTCATGGGATGTCTTGTCCTCTGCCTGAGCGCCTCTATGTCCTTTTGATTGTTGTCCTACATGTGAGTGAGCCAATGGTGACCCCAACCACAGATCTAGAATCAGATACCCTAACCCCAATCCTAACCTTAACAATTAGGGCAATATAAATCAATCCCAACCCTATATCCGTTAGTAAGGGCAACTTCTACCTAATCCAGATGACATGTACCAGTCAGAATTTACAGAGCAAGTATCAACTGTTACAACAGCTCCCTCTTCAATGGCAGTGTGTCTTTAACCAGGTCCGGCCAACCCTCCTCCTGGAAAACAACCTTCCTCCTGGAGAACAACCCCTCCTCCTGGAGAACAACCCTCCTCCTGGAGAACAACCCTCCTCCTGGAGAACAACCCTACTCCTGGAGAACAACCCTCCTCCTGGAGAACAACCCTACTCCTGGAGAACAACCCTCCTCCTGGAGAACAACCCTCCACTTGGAGAACAACCCTCCTGCAGGCTTTTGCTCCAACCCTGATCCAGCACACCTGAAAAGGCTTACAGCCCTACAATGGCAATTTTCTAGAATAGAACACACATGATTTATTTTGTTGAATCAGTTATTTTCATCGCTGTATAGGTGTGTAATCTGATCTGTGAGTCATCGGTTTTATTCTGTTATGTGTGTACTCCCATATCTCATCCTGTCTGGGTTGGTCCACGCGGACAGGAAGCCTTCTATCTTGTGGGTGGGTATAATGCAATTTGCTGCCTTTTGCAACAGTATGCACTGAACATCACATTATCCCAAAATGGTGCACACAATTCTTTGAGGTATGTTTGCTCCTGTTGTGGCAGATTGTGTCCACAGATCTTTGATAGTGATGTAGGCAATTATAAGAAATCACACAACTCAAAAAAACGAATTTTCAATATATCATGTTTTCTGTCAATCTCAGTGTATTCAGTGTATTGGTGTACTCTCTCTCCAGGTGAAATGTACCCTGGTGCTCCACTTGATTAGTGCTGCCTTCTCCACAGCTGCTCTGGGCCTGATGTCCAAACACCTGCCTTACCATCAGGACTCCTACCACTGTGAACACTGCCAGAGACTGGAGCTGCATGCCATTTCTAACCAGTCATTCTAACAGTATGCCTTGAAGTATTACATACATTTGCATTAAAAAAAAATATTACACCCCATTTGCATATTTAAAAAATTGTGTATAAAAGAATGACATTATTTTAGGAATAAACAATGAAAGTGCAGGCTGAATTTTTATGTAGTCTTTATGGTTGAGTCAACCCTCTGGTCATATCGACACATTCCCCCTTGAGAGTTCCTGTGGACAAAACACATACACAGAGAGTCACAATGTAAAATTCCCCAACTCATTTGCTGAATTTCATATGATTTTAAACTAGTTCTTTGAAGTCTTGTCAGTGTACAAAATGTGTTCACAATTAATATATTCTGACAAATGTTTTGAAATTCTCAGCATTGTTGGTTTGAAATGCAACTGCCCACATTTGTATCAGTTTTTCATATGCATTTTCTGAAACAATGTTTGCTCAGGACTAGGGTTGCAAAATTCCTGGAACGTTCAATAAATTCCCTGGTTTTCCAGAAATCCTGGTCGGAAGATTCCAGATTTCCTGCTTATTCCCTCCTGATTCCGGGAACCCTCCAAACGGGATTTTGTAACAAAAATTGAATTTATTGAAAGTTCCTGGAATTTTGCAACAATACTCAGGACAGAAGTATTTTTCTTAATGAGCAAAAGGGTTGTTACATCCAACAATAGCCTATAAAAACAAATAAATTGTGTCTTTTATGGAAGTATCAGCGTAATGCCTTCACTGAAGGAGGTATTCTGACATGAGATCACTACGCTTAACTTAAATTATAATAGATCTATGCATAAGTCTGAGTTGTGCACAAAGCAAAGATTTTCTGTAAAATAAGCATTAAAAACATTAGTTGATTAATTGGTTAGGCAGAGCACCAAGCTTCAAACCATACAGTAATGACGAAGATAATCAGTGATATTGTTTTCATGAGTATTTCATCTATACACATTTTCTTGGGGTTTTTGAGTCAGGCAAGCAAATCTCCACCAAGGAATACTGGCAGACATGCATACATTTATTTCGGCCTCCAAGTGCATTTCTGTAATGGCCCATATTTCAACATGGCTCCCTTTACACATGAATCTTGACCACTTTATCAAAACATCCCACAACTCTAAATACAAACAAATAAATCATTGATGAAACATGTAATAAGTGTGTTTGGGTTTGGTTATTATTATAATAAATGACCTTTTCAAAATGTTTTATTATTGTGGCAATGCTTTGACAAATTTTAGCAACATTGTTCTAAACAGAGCAAAGGCTGCAATGAAAGAATTCAGTTTAGTTATATATATATATTTTTTTTTACCTTAGCAAGTCAGTTAAAACTTCTCTAGGGTATGCGTCCCACCTCGTCAACAGCCAGTGAAACTGCAGGGTGCCAAATTCAAAACAACAGAAATCCCATAATTTAAATTCCTCAAACATACAAGTATTTTACACCATTTTAAAGATACACTTGTTGTAAATCCAGCCACAGTGTCCGATTTCAAAAAGGTTTTACGACGAAAGCACACCAAACGATTATGTTAGGTCAGAGCCAAGTCACAGAAAAAGACAGCCATTTTTCCAGCCAAAGAGAGGAGTAACAAAAGCAGAAATAGAGATAAAATGTATCACTAACCTTTGATGATCTTCATCAGATGACACTCATAGGACTTCATGTTACACAATACATGAATGTTTTGTTCGGTAAAGTTCATATTTATATCCAGAAATCTGAGTTTAGGCGGGACGCTACTGTCTCACTTGGCCAAAAGCCAGAGAAAATGCAGAGCGCCAAATTCAAATAAATTACTATAAAAATCTAACTTTCATTAAATCCCATAAAAGGTCATTTACACCTTCAAAGTGACGTCTCAGTGCATATGAGGGTCTGAAAAACCAGACTGAAGCATTTCATACATTGTTTGTATTCAGGAAGGCAGTGATTGCTGCGCAAACAGCTTTTTCAAAAAAAATTGAGAGGAATGAAGATCGATTGAGGCCGATTAGTTTTTATATTTTCAAGGGTCAAGGTTTGGCTTTTTCAATGAGAAGGCTTTATACTGCCATTTTAGTGATTTGTGTAAACACCTGTGATAAGAGCGTTTAGTATGTTCAACATACTGAGGCAAGCAAGGAAGCAGCTCTTCAGTAGTTTAGTAGATAGGATGCAGTATGCAGCTAGAAGTTTAGAGGCCATTGATTATTTCATCATTGTGTCAAGAATATAGTACTAAACACTTGAGTGCTCCTCTTGATCCTAGGCTCCTGCAGAGTTTGTGCAGAACTCAGGACAATTGAGCTGTTGGAGAATACGCAGATTTAAGAGGAGTCCATAATTTGTTTCTAATGATCATGATCTATTCCTCGAAAGAAGTTCAATGAATTTATTACTGCTGAAGTGAAAAGCCATCCTCTCTTGGGAATCTTGCTTTTTAGTTAGCTTTGCAACAGTATCAAAAATCAAATTTGGATTGTTCTTATTTTCCCTAATGTAAGTTGGAAAGAAGTAGATGATCCGAGCAGCAGTCGAGCGGCTTTCGTAACTGCACGGTACTGTCTTTTCAAGCTAGTCGAGAAGACTTCCAGTTTGTTGGCGCAGTTTCCGTCCAATTTTGGAAGCTTGCTCTAAAGCTCGGGTATTTCTGTATACCAGGGAGCTAGTTCTGATAGACCAATGTTTTCGTTTTTAGGGGTGCAACTGCATCTAGGCGTATTGCGCAAGGTTAAATTGATTCTCCAGTTAGGTGGTTAACTGATTTTTGTCCTTCTGACGTCTGAGGTGGCAGAAGGAGTTCTGGAAGGCATCAAGGAATTTGTTTGTGTTGTCTGAGAATTTATAGCACGACTTTTGATGCCTCCTTCCGAGTGCGGTCTAAGTATGATTATCTTGTTGCATGCAAAACGTAATAAAATGGTGGTCCGACAGTCCAGGATTATGAAAAACATTAAGATCTACAACATTATTTCATGGGACAAAACTAAGTCCAGAGTATGACTGTGGCAGTGAGTAGGTCCAGAGACATGTTGGACAAAACCCACTGAGTCGATGATGGCTCCGAAGACTTTTGGAGTGGGTCTGTGACTTCTCCATATGAATATAAAATCACCAAAAATTAGAATATGATCTGCTATGACTACAAGGTCTGATAGGAATTCAGGGAACTCAGAGAGGAACGCTGTATATGGCCCAGGAGGCCTATAAACAGTGGCTATAAAAAGTGATTGAGTAGGCTGCATAGATTTCATGACTAGAAGCTCAAAAGACGAAAACGTCATTTTCTTTTTGTAAATTGAAATTTGCTATCGTAAATGTTAGCAACACCTCCGCCTTTGCGGGATGCACGGGGGATATGGTCACTAGTGTAACCAGGAGGTGAGGCCTCATTTAACACAGTAAATTCATCAGGCTTAAGCCTGTTTCAGTCAGGCCAATCACATCAAGATTATGATCAGTGATTAGTTCATTGACTATAACTGCCTTTGAAGTGAGGGATCTAACATAAGTAAAACCTATTTTGAGATGTGAGTATCCATCTCTTTCAATAATGGCAGGAATGGAGGAGGTCTTTATCCTAATGAGATATGCTAAGGCGAACACCGCCATGTTAGTTTTGCCCAACCTAGGTCGAGGCACAGACACTGACTGTGCTATTGCAGACTCCACTAAGCTGGCAGGTTGGCTAACAGCCTGCTGCCTGGCCTGCACCCTATTTCATTGTGGAGCTAGTGGAGTTAGAGCCCTATCTATGTTTGTAGATAAGATGAGAGCACCCTCCAGCTCAGGATGGAGTCCGTCACTCCTCAGCAGGTCAGGCTTGGTCCTGTTTGTGGGTGAGTCCCAGAAAGAGGGCCAATTATCTACAAATTCTTTCTTTTGGGAGGGGCAGAAAACAGTTTTCAACCAGCGATTGAGTTGTGAGACTCTGCTGTAGAGCTCGTCATCCCCTAACTGGGGAGAGGGCCAGAGACAATTACTCGATGCCGACACATCTTTCTACTGATTTACAGGCTGAAGCTATGTTGCGCTTGGTGACCTCTGACTGTTTCATCCTAACATCGTTGGTGCCGACGTGGATAACATATCTCTATACTCTCTACACTCGCCAGTTTTAGCTTTAGCCAGCACCATCTTCAGATTAGCCTTAACGTCGGTAGCCCTGCCCCTGGTAAACAGTGTATGATCGCTGGTGATTCGTTTTAAGTCTAAACTGCGGGTAATGGAGTCGCCAATGACTAGGGTTTTTCAATTTGTCAGAGCTAAGGTGGGAGGCCTTCGGCGCTCAGACCCGTAACGGAGGAGTAGAGACAAGAGAAGACTCGGCCTCAGACTCCGACTCGCTACTCAATGGGAAAACCGGTTGAAATTTCTGTCGGCTGAATGAGCGACACCGGTTGAGCATTCCAACAGCATTTCCCTCCAGAAG
>NC_036870.1:13729516-13738818 GCF_002910315.2 Salvelinus sp. IW2-2015
ACACATGGGAACAGATACCAAATTAAAGCTACACTGGTTGTGAATCCAGCAACATGTCAGAATTCAAATAGGCTTTTCGGCGAAAGCAAAGAGAGAGAAACATATTTCAACCCTGCAGGCGCGACACAAAACGCAGAAAATAAAATATAATTCATGCCTTACCTTTGACGAGCTTCTGTTGTTGCACTCCAATATGTGCCATAAACATCACCAAATGGTCCTTTTGTTCGATTAATTCCGTCGTATATATCCAAAATGTCAATTTATTTGGTGCGTTTGATCCAGAAAACCACCGGTTCCAACTTGTGAAACGTGACTACAAATATCTAACCTGTAAACTTTGCCCAAAACATTTTTAAACTACTTTTGTAATACAACTTTAGGAATTTTTTACGTAAATAATCGATAAAATTGAAGACGGATGATCTGTGTTCAATACAGGATTAAAACAAATTGTAGCTAGCTTTGGTCACGCGCCTCTAACAAACAGGACACTTCGAGTGACCCCTCGTTCAAGAATGGCCGTACTTCTTCATTACACAAAGGAAATAACCTCAAACCAATTTTCTAAAGACTGTTGTGACATCCAGTGGAAGCGGTAGAAACTGCAAGAAGGCCCTTAGAAATCTGGATTTCCCAATGAAAATCCATTGAAAAGAGAGTGATCTCAAACAAACAAAAAAATCTGAATGGTTTGTCCTCGGGTTTTGCCTGCTAAATAAGTTCTGTTATACTCACAGATATGATTGAAACAGTTTTTAGGAAAACTTCAGAGTGGTTTTCTATCCAAATCTACTAATTATATGCATATATTTTATCTTCTGGAGAGAGTAGCTGGCAAGTTTAAATTCGTTTTCATCCAAAATTATGAATGCTGCCCTAGAGAGAAGTTAAGAATGAAGTCCTTGTTTTCAATGACGGCCTAGGAACAGTGGGTTAACTCAAATCAAAATCAAATCAAGTTTATTATATACCCTTCGTACATCAGCTAATATCTCGAAGTGCTGTACAGACACCCAGCTAAAATACCCCATAACATGCAAGCAGAAATGCATGACGTAGAGCGTTTAATAATTTTGTTTATCGTGAAATGATGAAATGCAATCACCTTTATCAGCACACCAGGTCAAGCACTCATATATGAGGGTTGCTAAGGAGGAAAGAAAACCTACACCTTAGACTACAGTGCCCAAAACCTAGGAGAGACTGAAAGCTCTAGAGAGGAACCAGAGGCTGATGGTGTAAGGTGGTGCCTAGCAGATACTAGTCTTATTCGTTGTTTGCTTCTTTGCCAAAACTAGTGGGTGGAGATTATTAAACAGCATAATCTATTTATAATATAGCTATGTTCAAAATGTTCATAAGTGTCAAGCCTTGATCGACATGGAGATGGTACTGACAAAATTGGAATTTAATTCAATGGAATCACACTCTTATCAAGTGTTGGCTTTTCATAGGCGGCACACCCAGCCTGCAGGAAAACCTCGCCGATCATTCAAGAGTGACCACATAACTAGCAGTAGCACTGACAGTCCGGGCGGAACAGGCCTCAAACAAACACCTCAAACACAAAAGAAATCTGAGCGAAAATAAATACATTTGGCAAAAAGCCCTAAGATAAGTTTCATGCCAATAAAACCGCAGCCCTCACGCATGTACGCGAGAGAGACGAATGCTGCATGAAACTCCGGCAGTATAAAAATACTACCAGTGCCCTCCTCCAATGTTAATTTGATAATAGGATCCCATCAGCCCACCACACCCAAAAATAGGCACCCAACAGCATAAAGTCTGACCTGCCCAACACCGGCACACCGCCAGAAAGGTGTGAAGACACTAAACGAGAGCGAACACAAACCATCGCGAAAGCGCTACTACAAAAACCCTGACACACACAACCCCCAATGACCATTTAAAACCACAGCGATCTCATCAAGCCAACTATCCCGACCAATTTTCAAAGAACACAAAAAATAACGATGCTAAACACCAAGCTAGTGAATGCAATCAAAAGCTGTCTTCAGGCCATATCCTCAAGCAGTCACAATTTTACAAACAGATAACACACAACCAAACCAAAGTACACAACAATCCTCGCTCACCTATCTTGGGCTACATACTGCCGTCCTACGAAATGATGGGAGACGAAACTAATGAGACCAGAAAACACAATAGTAACTGTTCCACAAGAAGAGCAGATCGAGAACAGTAGTAATAATGAGGATTTAGTACTAGTGTGGCCTGAGTGAGGGATTTCATGTGCTCATATAAACAGAACTTAAGACGTGATCTAAAAACAAATTTTTAATCCAACCAATAACCGACAGCGAACTAGCGTAATCAAAACGACAAAAAGTTATCCTTACTATCAACTGTCATAATGAGGATTCTCTACAGCTTTATGTGCGTAATTAAATACATCACAAAATCAAATGACAAAGCCCAACACACCTGCAAAAACATAAAAAGCCGTCAAATCCACTCACAATCAGCCCAGCTGGCAACTATCATTATAGAGCTACTTCCAGTGTCTCAGACATACTAATTCAGGGAAAATGCTATCAACGATTCAGTAGAGAGAAAAATGCAAAAATAAAAATTGTAGTGATAATGCCTAAGAACGTATTGAAGCCATGAGAAAATTGTCCGGCTGCAGGGACAGTGCGGGGGGATTTATACTAACGTTACTATCTGTACTTACTGGTGGCACAGACGCTGTTTCACCCTTTCCTACACTGAAATTACCCTTGCCTAACGATTGCGTCTGAAGCTGGGCTTGCAGCACAGCTATCCTCGCCYTWAGGCGATCATTCTCCTGTATATTATGAGTACAGCGAATGCAGTTAGAAGACATCATGTTAAAGTTACTACTTAGCTTCGGCTGTTGAAGGTGCTGACGAACCATGTCCAGATAAAGCGTCCGGAGTGAAAAAGTTGAATGAGGGAAAAAAGTTGATGGAAAAACTAAAAATATAAACGTAAAGTTGTCAGCTAGCAAAGCAAAGCTAGCAAAGTAAAGTTGGCAACAAAACGCACAGCAACACGTCTGCAAATTCAAGAGACGTATCAAAATTTGTTAACTGCCTTGTTCAGGGGCAGAACAGCAGATTTTGACCTTGTCAGGTCATGGATTCGATCTTGCAACCTTCCAGTTACTAGTCCAACGCTCTAGCCACTAGGCTACCTGCCACCCCAGGGACAATGTAAGCTATGTGAAAACGAGGTCATACATCAAAGTCATTGACCCACTTCATTCTGTGTGTGCTTGGTAGGCATAGGAGGTTGGACCGATACATACTCTACTATGCTAACACTACTGACCAAACTTAGTCCTCATATAGAACAATACAAAAACCTGTGTAGGATCCAGACTTGAATGTTAATGAAATGCCAATTTTGTTGACACTATTAAGGTTTTATTTGATGATGTAGTTAATCATTCATGATATTTTTGCCACATTTTAGTGTGTATGACAAAGTAACAAAAATGTGGTAACAAATGAAAAGTTGTTGTGTATAGAATAGAAATGCAACATATGAGCATCTTATAGAGGTTATTGTAGTTTCAAGGGAACATGTAATTGTTCTACAAAATGGAACATGTCTTTCTTTGTGTTTACTGTTTACTGCAGCAATATTGTTTCAGGAAATTCACTGGGCTGATCGAAATGAAATGTAAAGTAAGTATTTGATAATTTAGATATGTTTGGGTCAAAGCTAACACTCCTGCTGTACACAGCAAATGCATGGTACAGTAGGAAGCAGTATTTCTGCCTTGTTCAATTAGTCACTCTAACAAAACATTATCCCAAAAGGTATTGCAGCTAAATATTTAAATAGCATCTTACCCAATCGTATGTTAAGATACACATTAGTTGTTAATAATTGTGTTCACTTTCATGTGATTGATTATATGGTTATTCAAAAGTCCTAGTTGACATTTGTTTGTATTATCTAGCTATATGAGTGAATGAATAAGATCTGAAATAATAGTTTGCTTTTTGGACATTTTTTTCCCGCAATGAGTTTAATATGTATTGCTTTTATTTGATGCTGTATTCAAATGATTGATGCTACTGTAATATCAAGCATTTTCTCTGGACCACAATACCATTGTCCATCCCTCATGTCTTTCACCTGTCTCTCTCCCGCCTGGATGGGTTCCATATAGCTCCTGATTGACGGCATCATAGGTACTCTGGTTATCTTCCTTATTCTGGAGCTGCTCATCTGCATCACAGCCATGCTGTTTGGCCTCAGTTTGCTGATGGAATGCAGGTGAGCCCCCACATATACACTACAGTATATATACAAAAGTATGTGGACACCCCTTCAAATGAGTGGATTCGGCCAACACCCCATTGCTGACTGGTGTATAAAATCGAGCATACAGTGGTAGGCCACACAAGGAACGCTGAGTGCTAAAGCACGTAGCGCGTCAAAATATCTGTCCTAGGTTGCAGTGAAGAATCACACTTCACCATCTGGCAGTCCGACGGACAAATCTGGGTTGGCGGATGCCAGGAGTATGCTACCTGCCCCAATGCATAGTGCCAACTGTACAGTTAGGTTGAGGAGGAATAAGGGTCTGGTGCTGCTTTTCATGGTTCGGGCTAGGCCCCTTAGTTCCATTGAAGGGAAATCTTAATGCTACAGCATACAATGACATTCTATGCGATTCTGTGCTTCCAACTTTGTGGCAACAGTTTGGGGAAGGCACTTTCTTGTTTCAGCTTGACAATGCCCCCATGCACAAAGCGTGTTCCAGAAATGGTTTGTCGAAATCCGTGTGGAAGAACTTGAGTGGCCTGCACAGAGTCCTGACCTCAACCCCATCAAACACCTCTGGGATGAATTGGAACACCGACTGCGAGCCAGGCGTAATCGCCCAACATCAGTGCCCTACTTCACTAATGCTCTTTTGGCTGAAGTCCCCGCAGCAATGTTCCAACATCTAGAGGAAAGCCTTCCCAGAAGAGTGAAGGCTGTTATAGAAGCAAAGAGGGGACCAACTCCATATTAATGCCCATTGTTTTGGAATGATATGTTCAACAAACAGGTGTCCACATACTCTTGGCCATGTAGTGTATGATAGACCACATGGGGAAGGGCATTTTAAAARGTACCAAGCTCCATTTTACACATGCAGCGATGCCCGGGTATTGCGATAAAAACCTGTATTTAGAACCCTGCAGGTCATGTTTGCTGCATGTGAAAGTTTATTTTGATCTATTCATTTTATATGGGCCTGATTCAGACTTAGGACATTTCCAGAGTGGTCTCATAGGCTAGACGCGACACAGTAAATGTAAATCCGTGACACTCAAATTAGTATGATATGTTATGTTTGGTATGGTTACTTAAGATAGGTCACTTAAGGCAAAAATGAAAGAAGTGTGGTTGGACAGGATGGATGGATGTATGGATGGATGGGTAGGCGTATAACGCAAACGTCTAGCAATCTAAAGGTACAGTTTTAGCTGATTAGCAACTTTGCAACTACTTACTACTTTTTATCTTCTTTGCAACTACTTAGCATGTTAGGTAACCCTAACCTTAACCCTTTTAGCTAACCTTAACCCTTTAACCTAACTCCGAACCTTAACTCCTAACTCTAACTCCTAGAGCTAACGTTAGCCACCATAACACATTGTACTAATTGTAATTCGTTATGTATCATAGAAATTGGATGATGGACATCCACAAATGAATACATACCATACAAAACGTAACATATCATACCAAATGGACTGTCTCGGATTTACGTACAGAATAATAGGAAATCCTCTGAGACCATGTTGGCCTTTCCTATGCTTTTTCATTTAAACACTTCTCGGTATTTGGCATTCAGACTTACTTTATGCATGAGCGCAACAAGCTCTTTGGGAGTGGTCTCTTATGCGCACTGAATAGTTTTAATTAAACTGCTGTTTTCAGTTATCTAAAGTCACCCCTTTAAATACGGTGTACCTRTAATTCTAATTTTCTCGACAGACTCACTATAATATAGTGAGAGAACGGGTTCAGAATGTTAGGGATCAATGAAAGAAAGCCATCAAAATATAGAGAAAACTGTAACAATAAGAGTTGACCATTGGTCTTAAGATGGCGGCAAAAGTTAGAGCAGCTGTGCTTCTAACTCCTAAGCAATTTTGCAGTATTTTGTTTTTTTATGTGTTACTTCTTACATTAATAGCCCAGATTTTTTTTGTGTTATTACGTACAACTGGAAATAACTTCTGGATATCAGAGCGGTGGTAACTCACCAGCATTACCATCATTACGATCAGGAATATAACTTTCCCAAAAGTATCCTTTGTTCGTACCCCCCAGGGCATTTTAACTGATTCTAGAGGCTGATCCAAAATACCACCGGTGGGGAAGATTTTTTGGAGTGAACTCCTAGTCCGACTCAGGAGGCACACACACCACCCACCGCTTCCGAGTATATTACTTGCTAATGTTCGGTCTCTGGATAATAAAGTTGACGTGCTCAGGGTGAGGATTTCCTTCCAGAGAGACATCAGGGATTGTAACACACTCTGTTTCACGAAAACATGGCTCTTTCGGGATATATTGTCTGAGTCCGTACAGCCAGTTGAGTTCTCAGTTCATCGCGCTGACGGGAATAAAGATCTCTCCGGGAAGAAGAAGGGCGGGGGTGTATATTTCATGATTAACTACTCATGGTGTGATTGTGATAATGTACAGAAACTCAAATCCTTTTGCTCACCGTATCTAGAATACCTCACAATCAAATGCCATCCGTATTACCTCCCAAGATAATTCTCTTTGGTTATTGTCACAGCTGTGTATATTTTCCATCAAGCTGATACCACGACAGCCCTCAAAGAACTACACTGGACTCCATGCAAATTGGAAACCACATATCCTGAGGCCGCATTTATTGTAGCAGGGGATTTTAACAGAGCTAATCTGAGGGAAACGCTACTGACGTTCTACCAACACATTGACTGTAGCACTCGCTCTGAGAAAACATTGGACCGTTGTTACTCAGCTTTCAAAATGGCTACAAGGACCTCCCCTGCCCTCCCTTCGGCAAATATGATCACGACTCCATTTTGCTCCTCCCTTCCTATAGGCAGAAACTCAAACAGGGATTATCTGTGCTACGGACTATTCAACGCTGGTCTGACCAATCGGAATCCATGCTTCAAGATTGTTTAGATCACGTGGACTGGGATATGTAGCTTCTGACAATAATATTGACGAATACACGGATACGGATACTTATCAGAAAATGTGTAGGAGATGTTGTAAAACCTACCCAAAACTGAAAGAGCGAACCACTGCATTTAACCATGGCAAAGCGACTGGGAATATGGCCGAATACAAACAGTATAGTTATTCCCTCCGCAAAGCAATCAAACAGGCAAAACATCAGTACAGAGACAAAGTGGAGTCGCAGTTCAACGGCTCAGACACGAGTCGTATGAGGCAGGGTCTACAGACAATCATGGACTACATAGGGGAAACCAGCCACGTCTCGGTCAACGATGTCTTGCTTCCGGATGAGCTAAACACCTTTTTCAACCGTTTTGAGGATAAAACAGTGCCAACGACGRGGCTATCTACCAAGGACGGTGGAATCTCCTTCTCCGTGGCCGACGTGAGTAAGACATTCAAACGTGTTAACCCTCGCAAGGCTGCAGGCCCAGACGGCATCCGTAGACACATCCTCAGAGAATGCGCATACCACCTGGCTGGAGTGTTTACGGACATCTTCAGTCTCTCCCTATCCCTGTCTGCTGTCCCCATATGCTTCAAGACTTCCACCATTGTTCCTCTACCCAAGAAAGCAAAGGTAACTGAACTAAATGACTATCGCCCCGTAGCACTCACTTCTGTCATCATGAAGTGCTTTGAGAGACTAGTCAAGGATCATATCACCTCTACCTTACCTGACACCCTAGACCCACTTCAATTTGCTTACTGCCCCCAATAGATCCACAGACGATGCAATCGCCATCACACTGCCCACTGCCCTATCCCACCTGGACAAAAGGAATACCTATGTAAGAATGCTGTTCATTGATTATATCTCAGCATTTAATACCATAGTACCTTCCAAGCTCATCATTAAGCTTGGGTCTGAAACCCACCCTATGCAACTGGGTCCTGGACTTCTTGACGGGCCGCCTCCAGGTGGTGAAGGTAGGAAACAACACCTCCACTTCTCTGATTCTCAACACAGGGGCCCCACAAGGGTGCATGCTCAGCCCCCTCCTGTACTCCCTGTTCACCCATGACTGCATGGCCACGCACGCCTCCAACTCAATCATCAAGTTTGCAGACGACACAACATCCTGTCGGGCTGTATCACCGCCTGGTACGGCAACTGCACCGCCCACAACTGCAGGGCTCTCCAGAGGGTGGTGCGGTCTGCACAACCCATCACCGGGGCAAACTACCTGCCCTTCAGGACACCTACAGCACCCAATGTCACAGGAAGGCCAAAAAGATCCTCAAGGACAACAACCACCCGAGCCACTGCCTGTTCACCCAGCTATCGTCCAGAAGGTGAGGTCAGTACAGGTGCATCAAAGCATGGACTGAGACTGAACAACAGCTTATATCTCAAGGCCATCAGACTGTTAAATAGCCATCACTAGCACCTTAGAGGCTGCTGCCCTATATACACAGACTTGAAATCACTGGCCACTTTATTAATTGTAACACTAGTCACTCTAATAATGTTTACATATTTTTCACTACTCATCTCATATGTACAGTGGGTATAGAAAGTCACCACCCCCTTTAAAAAAATGTCACCTTTTGTTGCCTTACAGCCTGAAATGAAAACACATACAAATCTGACTTTTTCCGGCTTTATTTACACACAGTAACCCACAATGTCCAAGTAAAAAAAATGAAACTCTGAAATAAAATATTAAAAGTAAAACAGTAAAGCACCCTATTTGGATAAGTGTACGCCCCCCCCCTTAGAATTGCAATTGCAAACTTGCTGAGGTATAACCGACCACATTCCAGATCACAAATCAAGCTAATTGGCTTCCATCTGTGATCAATTGTATGGACTTTGATTAGTTCAGAATAAAAACTGTTTTTCATAGAGGACTCTGAGGACACTGCTGAGTGGTGCAATTCAAAGCAAAGAATCTACTAAGATCTACGATATTGTCATGTTTTGTCATTGATTATCATGTCTTGTCCCTGTGCTTCCCTCTGCTGGTCTTATTAGGTTCTTTCTCTTTCTCTCTCTCTCTCCTCCTCCCTCTCTCCCTCTCCCGCTCTCTCTCTCTCTATCGTTCCGTTCCTGC
>NC_036870.1:13738918-13740383 GCF_002910315.2 Salvelinus sp. IW2-2015
GAATTGCAATTGCAAACTTGCTGAGGTTTAACTAACCACCTTCCAGATCACAAATCAAGCTAATTGGCTTCCATCTGTGATCAATTGTAATGACTGATTAGTTCAGAATAAAAGCAGTTGTTCATAGAGGACTCCACTGCTCGGTAGTGCAATTCAAAGCAAAGAATCCACTATGGGTGGAAAGGTACTTTCAAATGATCTACGAGATAAAGTTGCGGAAAGGCACAAGTCAGGGGATGGATATAAAAAGATTTTGTCTATCCCTCTGAGCACAGGTAAGACCATTATTAAGAAGTGGAAGGCGTATGGCACCACCCAGAACCTGCATAGATAAGGCCCTCCCTCCAAACTGGATGACCGGGCAAGGAGGAGAGAGGCTAAGAAACCAATTGCGACTTTGAAGGAGCTTCAGGCCTTAATGGCAAAGACTGGTCAGTGTGTGCATGTGACCACGATATCACAAGCGCTCCACAAATCTGGCCTCTATTGGAGGGTGGCAAGAAAAAACGGGGGGGGGAAAAACACTCCCCAAAAAAAGCCACATCAAGTCTCGTTTGAGCTTTGCCGAAAAGCACATTGTAGATTCCGAGGCCAAGTGGCAAAAGGTTCTGTGGCCAGATGAGACCAAAATTGAACTTCTTGGCCTGAACGCAAAACGATATGTTTGGGGAAAACCCAATACATCTTTCCACCCAAATAACACAATGCCTACAGTAAAGAACACCATGCCTACAGTAAAGAACACCATGCCTACAGTAAAGAACACCATGCCTACAGTAAAGATCACCACGCCTAGTGGCAAAGCACAGCAGTGGCAGCATCCTGTTGTGGGGGTGTTTCTCTTCGGCAGGGACTGGAGCGCTTGTCAGGATAGAAGGGTAAATGAACAGTGCAAAATACCGACAGATTCTTGAGGAGAACCTGCAGCCCACTGCCAGGAAGTTGAAAATGGGAAGGAAGATGGTTCACGTTTCCACATGACAATGACCCAAAGTACACCGCCAAAGCAACCGTACGGTGGCTGAAGGA
This sequence comes from Salvelinus sp. IW2-2015, assembly GCF_002910315.2. Classification (NCBI taxonomy): domain Eukaryota; kingdom Metazoa; phylum Chordata; class Actinopteri; order Salmoniformes; family Salmonidae; genus Salvelinus; species Salvelinus sp. IW2-2015. The sequence continues at coordinate 13,739,948 of NC_036870.1, forward strand.
CAAGAAGGTGAATGTCCTTGAGTGGCGTAGTCAGAGCCCTGACCTAAATCCTTGAAGAGTGCAGTCCATGAGCAGTCACCATGCAATTTGACTGAGCTTGAACAATTTTGCAAGGAAGAATGGGCAAATAAAGCACAGTCTAGGTGTGCAAAGTTAGTAGAGACGTATTTAAAGAGACTCATGGCTGTAATTCAGGGGTGTCAAAGTCAAATGGACGGAGGGCCAAATAAAAAATTTAGCTACAAGCCGAGGGCCGGACTGTTCGAATGTTCATTGAAAAATTTTTAAATGACGCATATAGTCTAGTGAACCTAATTGAACCTACTGAAAACCTAACAAATATATTCCAATATGATCAGATAAATAAAGCAATATTTTCTTATGGCTCTGTCAGTAATCTTTAATTTTCAACAGACACAAAAGACAAATTTCCTTT
>NC_036870.1:13740961-13773223 GCF_002910315.2 Salvelinus sp. IW2-2015
ATATTGTTCTTCGCACCGATGGCCTATTTATTGCCTTAACTCCCCTTCTTACTTAATTTGCACTCACTGTATATTAGACTTTTTTGTTTTTCTTTTTTCTACTGTATTATTGACTGTATGTTTTGTTCCATGTTGTAACTCTGTGTTGTTGTATGTGTCGACTTGCTATGCTTTTATCTTTGGCACAGGTCCGCAGTTGCAAATGAGAACTGTTCTCACTAGCCTACCTGGTTAACATAAAGGTGATAATAAAAATTAAAAAATTAAAAAAGATAGGTCACTTAAGGCAAAATGAAACTAGCCGTGGTTGGGACAGGATGGTGGGGATGTAATGGTGTGGATGGGTAGCTGTTAACGCAACGTCTAGCAAACGAAAGGTTCAGTTTTAGCTAATTAGCAAACTACTTACTTACTTTTTAGCTTTTTGCAACTACTTATGCAGTTTAGTAAACCCTAACCTTAACCCTTTAAGCCTAACTCCTAACCTTAACCACTAACCCTAACCCCTAGAGCTAACGTTTAGCCTTTAATTAAACTGCTGCTTTTCAGTTATGCTAAAGTCACCCTTTAAATACGGTGTACCTTTTAACTTCTAATTTCTCGACAGACTCATATAATATAGTGAGAGAACAGTTCAGCAATGTTAGGGCATGCATGAAAGAAAGCATCAAATATAGAGAAAACCTGTAACAATAAGAGTTGGACCAATTGGTCTTAAGATGGCTGCAAAAGTTAGAGCAGCTGTGCTTCTAACTTCTAAGCAACTTTTGCAGTATTGTTTTTACTATGTGTTACTTCTTACATTATTAGCCCAGATTTTTTTCTGTGTTATTAGTACAACTGGAAATAACTTCTGGATATCGAGGCGGTGGTAACTCACCAGCATTTACCATCAGTTACGAATCAGGAAATATAAGCTTTCCCAAAAGTATGCCTTTGTTCGTACCCCCCAGGCTTTTACTGATTCTAGAGAGGGCTGATTTCCAAAACTACCGCCGGTGTGGGGAAGAGTTTCTTTCAGAGTGAACTCCTAGTTCCGACTAGGGGACACCACCCCCACCGCTTCCGAGTACATTACCTTGCTGATGTTCGGTCCTCTTGGATAAATAAAGTTGACGTGCTTCAGGGTGAGGATTTCCGCTTCCAGAGAGACATCAGATTGTATACACAACTCTGTTTCACAAAAAACATGGCTCTTTCGGATATACTGCCTGGTCCGTACAGCCAGTTGAGTTCTCAGTTCATTGCGCTGACGGAATAAAGATCTTCTCGGGAAGAAGAAGGGCGGGGTGTATATTTCCATGATTAACTACTCATGGGTGTTGATTGTGATAACGTACAGAAACTCAAATCCTTTTGTTCCACCTGACTAGAATACCTCACACAAATTACAATGCCATCCCGTATTACCCTCCCAAGATAATCCTTCGCTTATTGTCACAGCTTGTGTATATTTTCCATCAAGCTCGATACCACGACAAGCCCTCAAAGACTACACTGGACTCAAGCAAATTGGAAAACCACATATCCCTGAGGCCGCATTTATTGTAGCAGGGGATTTTAACAGAGCTAATCTGAGGAAATCACTACTGACGTTTACCAACACATTGACTGTAGCACTCCTCTGAGAAAACATTGGACCGTTGTTTATCAGCTTTCAAAATGGCTACAAGGACCTCCCCTGCCCTCCCTTCGGCAAATATGATCACGACTCCATTTTGCTCCTCCCTTCCTATAGGCAGAAACTCAAACAGGAATTATCTGTGCTACGGACTATTCAACGCTGGTCTGACCAATCGGAATCCATGCTTCAAGATTGTTTTGATCACGTGGACTATGCCACTTCTTAATAATGGGCTTAACTGTGCTCCGAGGCATAGACAAAGCCTTTGAAATCTTTTCATATTCATCCCCTGACTTTGAATTGCACCACTCAGCAGTGAAGTCCTCTATGAACAACTGTTTTTATTCTGAACTAATCAAAGTCCATACAATTGATCACAGATGGAAGCCAATTAGCTTGATTTGTGATCTGGAAGGTGGTTGGTTATACCTCAGCAAGTTTGCAATTGCAATTCTAAGGGGGGGCGTTCACTTATCCAAATAGGGTACTTTACTGTTTTACTTTTAATAAATGTTCAGAGTTTACTTTTTTTTTTTTTACTTGGACATGGTGGGTTACTGTGTGTAAATAAAGCTGGATAAAGTCTGATTTTATGTGTTTTAATTTCAGGCTGTAAGGCAACAAAAGGTGAAAATTTTGAAGGGGGTGGTGTTACATTACATATTCAATATTATACCTGTTTCTTTCTCCGTCTTTCTCTCTCTCGCTCTCCTTGAGCAGGTGGCAGCTGTTGTCACTGAGCCTGATTCCAACCAGGTAGAGGAGGTCCCTACTCCCCCCAGGTGGAGCCCATCGAGGTGGCCGAGCCTTTAGCCAAATCCCCTTCATTCTTCACTCCAGCCACTTGGGGCAGATTATATGGGCAAGAGTGTGGGTCTTATTCTGAATACCAAATAGATCCTTTCAGATCTACAGGAATGCCGAGGGGTATAGGGGCTGGGGGTTGATTTAGAATTCAGCTTTTTAAAGAAATGGCGTAGTGACCAGCAGGTCAAAGTCCCATGAATGACATATAACTGTTTTGCCCTAAATGGAGGCACTCAACCTGTGTTGCCTCAGTAATTATTAAACTATAGAAATGGGAAGAAAATATGAATTGTAACCAATATTAATTGTAACCAATTTGGGGATCTTTTCAAAGTTACGAGACATTAATTGTTATAGTTTCGCATTCCTCCAATAGAGTTCCAGACACTTGTAGAATCAATGCCAAGGTGCATTGAAGCTGTTCTGCCTCGTGGTGGCACACTGCCCTATTAAGACACWATTACCTGTATATTTCTGTTAAAKCTGTCTATTGAGAAATGTATGTTTACATATATGTTTCTACTGTAATCAAAGCTCAACAGCAACAACATATCTAAATATAAACACAACATGTAAAGTGTTGGTCCCATTTTTTAAATGTTTTACCTATATTTAACTAGTTAAGTCKGTTAAGAACAAATTCTTATTTACAATCCKATGTTTCATGAMCTGAAATGAAAWATCACAGAAATGTTCCATACTCACAAAAAAATACTCAAAAATGTTGTGCACAAATTTGTTTCCATCCCTATTAGTGAGCATTTCTCCTTTGCCAAGATAATCCATCCACCTGACAGGTGTGGCATATCAACGTCATGATCATTACACAGGTGCACCTTATGCTGGGGACAATAAAGGGCCACTCTAAAATGTGCAGTTTTCACACAATACAATGCCACAGATGTCTCAAGTTTTGAGGGAGTGTGCAATTGGCATGCTGACTGCAGGAATGTCCACCAGAGCTTTTGCCAGAGAATTGTATGTTAATTTCTCTACCATAAGCTGCCTCCAACGTCGTTTTAGAGAATTTGGCAGTACATCCAACCGGTGTAACCATGTGTAACCACACCAGCCCAAGACCTCCACATCCGGCTTCTTCACCTGCGGGATCATCTGAGGGTGGTAGGGGGTGCTGAGGAGTATTTCTGTTGGTAATCAAGCAATTTTGTGGGGGYAAACTCATTCTGATTGGCACTGTCACCCCAGTGGGTGGCTTTGGCTGCCTAGTGGATGGGTCTATGCCCTCCCAGGCCCCCCCATGGCTGCGCCCCTGCCCAATCATGTGAAATCCATAGATTAGGGCCTAATGAATTTATTTAAATTGACTGATTTACTGTAACTCAGTCAAATCTTTGAAATTGTTGTATGTTGCGTAATTTTTTTTGTTCAGTGTAGAGTAATTTAGGCTTAGATGGGGCTAAAAGTATGTGAGCCCAGGCAGTATGTTTGAGCAACAACAAACATTTTATTTGAGCTTGGCTACCGTTAGCCTGATAGCAACATGCTGCACAAAGTAGACAACTACTTCAACCACCAGAGAACTTGTTTTGTCAGTAAAGCTATGTGGTTAGTACTATTATGTTGTCGTGTAATTTTTAACATTTTGCTAAATGCATTTAGCTAAATGTACTGTAGTGCTCATTGAGAGGATTGTATAATGTTAGAATGTAGAATAGTTGTAGATGAACACGGATGAACACGGTAAAAAGCAAGCAAATACTGCTACGACACATCAACATAGAGAATATGTAAATGATCCCTACCAAAGCCTAATCTTTTCCTTGTGAGTTATGATTCCATCATAAGAAACCTGCAGTGCATGACATTGGTTTGAATATCTGCTTTCTTTATTTGATTATTTATTAATTGTTTTTTCATTTAACAATTGGCTTATTCACTAATATTCCAGACGTAATAAAATACTCAAAAAGTACGAATATTCTGGACTGCCCTTAAAATAATAAAATGTCTGTCCATTTGACATTTAGCCCAAAGCTAACTGACATTGCTGTACTTGTTTTTGTGTCATTCCAGCCCTTGTTGACCACTGAACTAACTTTTAAAGTTCTTCCTTTTGTGACATTCTAGTACTTGTCGACCACCCTCCACATGTTTTCATTGTAAATAAAGTAACTGCTTTTATCGTAAWATTTGTGCATGGTCCACTGATGCCTTATCCTCACTAGAGGGCAGCAGTGGTGAATGTGTTGATGTTCTAAAGGTCTAGTTTGCTGTTTATTGACGATGTGTTTMACTGTTGATAAGTGTTCATACCCCTTGAATTATTGCACATATTTRTGTTACAGCCTGAATTCAAAATTGGTTAATTCGATTTTTTTTCACTCATCTACACATAATACCCCATAATGACAATGTGAAAACATGTTTTAAGTAATATTTTCAAATGTATTGAAAATAAAATGGGTGTGCCTGGGAGGGCATGTCTCATTCACATAAGTATTTAGTCAATACACTTGTAGAAGCACCTTTGGTAGCCATTAGAGCTATGAGTCTTTCTGTGTATGTCTCTGAGCTTTCCACACCTGGATTGTGCAACATTTACCCATTATTATTTTTTAAATTCTCCAAGCTCTGTCAAATTGGTTGTTGATCTTTGCTTGACAATCCATTTTCAGGTCTTGCCATAGATTTTCAATCAGATTTAATTCAAAACTGTAACTCGGCCACTTAGGAACATTCACTGTCTTCTTGGTAAGCATCTCCAGCGTATTTGGCCTTGTGTTAGAGGTTATTGTCCCGCTGAAAGGTGAATTCATCTCCCAGTGTCTGGTAGAAAGCAGACTTAACCAGGTTTTCCTCTAGGATTTTGCCTGTGCTTAACTCCATTACGTTTCTTGTTTATCCTGAAAACCTCCCCAGTCTTTAACGATTACAAACAGCCAGCACTTAAAAACGTAACCTTTAACTAGGCAAGTCAGTTAAGAACAAATTCTTATTTACAGACTACTGGGGAACAATGGGTTAGGGGCAGAACGACAGCTCAGGGTTTCGATCCAGCAACCTTTCTGTTATTTGCCCAATGCGCTAACCACTAGGCTACCTGCAGCCAGCACTATGCTTGAGTATATGGAGAGTGGTACTCAGTAATGTGTAGTACTGGATTTTCCCCAAACATAACATTTGTATTCAGGACAAAAAGTTAATTGCTTTGCCACATTTTTTGCACTATTATTTTAGTGCGTTGTTGCAAACAGGATGCATGTTTTGGAATACTTTTATTCTATACAGACTTTCTTCTTTTCACTCTGTCAATTAGGTTAGTATTGTGGTGTCTACAATGTTGTTGATCCATCCTCAGTTTTCTCCTATAACAGCCGTTAAAGTCTAACTGTTTTAAACTGTTATTGAACTACAGGTCCTCTTCGCTTTTATTGGAAGTCAAACTGTAATTTGGAGGGGGAAAAAATTATACTGATGTAATCATCAGCGATTATCATCATTTACGATGTCAAAGAGATTATTTMATTTGATTGATATCAAGATGATATCGATACCCGCTTTCTCCATACGCTGCCAATAATTCTTAAGGGTACTCGTAATTACCTATCCAGGTGTACAATATAGAACATTCAGTCCCTCGGTCCTCACTTTGTGTGTGTGTGTGTGCATGTGCATGTGTGCATATGTTACAATCTGATTTCTCTGTTCAAGCACTTTGGGCGTTTCTCCAATATGATGAATAATGATGGCCATTTAATGGAAAAGCCTGTTGATATAATATCCAAAAATAAGGCCTTTGTTCTGCCCACCTCTCCCCTTCTGACGTAAGTAATCTTCTATAGATACTGTAGATCTAGGTGAAGTGGTGGTGGCCTTTGCCAATGTTTTACCTAAGAAACCAACCGTTAAACATCTCAAAATAAACCACAAGTTGGCTTTACACAGTTGTGCTATCAATAAAGCAAAATCTTTGGTAACATTTTATAATAACATTCAGAAATAAACCATGTATAAGGCATTTGCAAACCTTTTCCTGATCATGTATTAATCATTACTCCCACATTTGTAAATGTTAGTAAGCTAGTTAGTCACAAATGTATAAACAACGTTTAAATTATGCGTAAGATCATTAATAAGATGTTTAATATAGGCCCTTATAAACCACTGACTAATCATTAGTAAAGTATTTTTGCAGGGTCTTATCTAAAGTGAGGGCTACAGTATGTATACTTTACCATGTACAGATGTAGGATCTTAATTTGAGCTAGTTTCCTACAGCAGGAAAACAATACTGTAATAACAAGAGATGTGAATTATTTTTTGTAGGGTTTGATACATTTTTCATTCAGGTAAATTAAGTCTGACATTGTAAACGGAAATTACATACTTTAAAAGCTTTTTTGAAGCCTTTTTGAATACACTTCCTGTGCAGGAAAGTTCTAAGCAAAAAAAAAGAGTGATCAAATGAAGATCCTACATTTGAAAGGTCACACTTTATTTGGATAGTCTGGAATTTCCATCTGTAGGTGCTCTACAGATGGTCATACCATCAACTAACTATCTGTTGATAAGCAGCTGCTTACATTTAGTTTACATTTAGCAGAGATAGTGGAATCTATCAATGTAACGTTCTGCATCATATCCAATACCCCAAATATATTTTCGTTCTCAATTTTTTGCCCTTACCCTACCACCCCTTCTCTAATTGGAGTAAACTTATGGACAACAATACTTAGGCTTCTACTTCCAGCTTATACATATTATATACATTTTACGGACGTTTTACATTAGATATCCTTTWAAAAAATACAGAATTGGCTCATCCTTCAGGTAGATCAGTTTACATTTTGCAGATAGATTGTGGGATCTATCAATGTAACGTTCTGCATAATTTCCAATCCCCCATATATATTTTTTTCTTATTATCTTAAATATATTTTCCTTCTTTATTTCCCCTAACCCTACCACCCCTTCCCTAATTGGAGTAAACTAATGGACAACAATACTTAGGCTTCTACTTCCAGCTTATACATATTATATACATTTTACGGACGTTTTACATTAGTTATCCTTAAAAAATCTAAATTGGCCCACCCTTCATCTACCGTCAAAACCCCTCCCATCTTTCCCTGAAAACCATCCAGTTTAGATTTCTACTTGCCATATGTTTTTCAACTATGCTGTGATGTTTATTAAAAGTTCTGAACCTTTCTATTCTGATATTTTCTACCGATTGTAAAATAAAGATGAACTATGCAGAAATCGCTCTGCCATTTCCTGGTTGCTAAAATTCGAATAGTTCGCCAAATTTCAGTTTATGTCACAAATCAAGTATAGGGTAGAGCAGCGGTGATTTTAGCATGTAAATCTTGGTGGGGCATACATAAAAATATATACTGTATATTTAGATGCATGCCAGCAAAGCCACTACACAACACAATACTAAACAATACACTGCCCCAGCAGGTAGCCTAGTGGTTAGCGCATTGGGCAAATAACAGAAAGGTTGCTGGATCGAAACCCTGAGCTGTCGTTCTGCCCCTAACCCATTGTTCCCCAGTAGTCTGTAAATAAGAATTTGTTCTTAACTGACTTGCCTAGTTAAAGGTTACGTTTTTAATTTGCACTATAACGGTGACAAACAGTGCCCACAAACTGTTAGGGCCTACATAAAGTTGTCCCAACAGCAGTCCCAACACCTTACCACTGCTACACCTGGCTATCAGCGGAGCTTTGTCTGGCAGTGAAACAGTTCATTCAGCCTCATTTACTGTCTTTTAAAAAAACATAGTCAATATAACTATTTGTTCAGCACTTTAGAAATGCACAGCGACAGAATTCAGAATATGGGCCGTTCTTACAGTATTCTCCCTGTACACCAAGTCAGAACCATAGGATAAATAAAGGGGGAAAGGGACCAAATTATTAGGGCACATAGGCTACTAACAGCTTACTACACAACATACACTTAGTATTACTTTCTTAGCTACAGTATACATACAGTGCATTCGGAAAGTATTCAAATCCCTTGACTTTTTCCACATTTTGTTACAGTACAGCCTTATTTTAAAATTGATAAAATAAAAAATTTTCCTCATCAATCTACACACAATATAACATAATGACAACGTTTTCAAGACAACTGGGAACTCGGAAAATAACAAGGTCGAATCATGATGACTTCAGTGATCTTCAGGTCGAAGATCTAGAAAGAAGCCCGAGATCCCGACTTGGAAAATACATTTTGCCCTACTTTCCGCTGGCTGCCCCACCACCACAGAAAGCACTGAGCTAGGCTGAAACACCTGCATTTTGGAGCTGCCTTAATCAAGAGAGCAAAAAAGAGACCATGTTTGTATGCCGCTTGATTAAGTCAATGATTAAAAAAAAAAAATTACGTTCTTTGCAAACTGATAAGCTAAACAGGTGGGGCTCAAAACAGTGGGTCGCCACTGGTGTAGAGAATCACTGTACCATCTAAACCGCTGTGAAATATAGTTTCCATGAMAATTTTTTTTGTATTTTCAGCACATTGAAGTTGGTGTAGCAAACAGAAAGTAACAGACGCAAACAAGAAACTTCAAAACGGGAAGCATAGAACAGATCTAGCGCTTCTTGGAGTTGGTTTTAATGACAGTGACAGATCTATACCTCACATTACCATGTGCATTTAGTGGGGTCACACAAAAAGTTACATATTGCAGCTTTAAAGATGAATAAATCTAAATGCAACATGTAAAGTGTTGGTCCCACGTTTCATGAGCTTTTAGGTGGACTCGATCTTTATATTTACCACCTGGGTCCTGTATCGGTAATGGTGAAATCAGACCTTCTTGATGAGTATCTGATAGTCTACCATTTTAATAAGATTGGTTTAAACATGCTAATAGTGGACCTCTGAGTACATCGAAAAAGGTTTGATACACCTCACCTGGTGTACCACGCAGCCCTGGAGTTTTCCCGGCCTTAAAGGCTTTAATTGCATCGAGAAGTTCCTCCTCTGTAATTTGGCCTTCAAATTAGTCTTTCTCTACAGCTGTTAATGTTACACTATTAATATAAAAAATAATTCTTACAATTAACTTCAGTTAGTGGAGATGGAGGAGACTGAAGTTAAAACATGATTAAAATACCTTGCATTTTCTTTCAAAATATAGTTTGGGGAATCACGGACGTAACATTTGTAACAAGTTTCTGTATGTTCTTTTTGGTAGCATTTCTGTGTTGAAGACTCAAACATAGTTTGGTGCATTTTTCCACATATTCCATCCGTTTTGCTTTATTTTTGTAATATATTACACTTGATCTTTCTTGAATAAGTTCCTTTAGTTCTTTTTGTTTTTCCTCTAACTTATTCTGTACCTCTCTGGTGCAGTTTTTATTGCTATTTATCTGTACTGTTAGTTCCTCAATTTCTTTTGTTAACATGAACTCTTTTCACCTAAATTGTTTCTGTTTTAAAGATTAGTATTTAATTGAATTGCCTCTAATGGCACATTTGAAAGTGTCCCATGCAATAAGGGGATCTGCTGTGCCTATGTTATGTAGGAAAACGTCAATCATACATTCTTCTGTCTTGGTTAAAAACAAGTTGTCATCTAGCAGGCTTTGATTAAATGTCCAATATCCTCGCCCACGTGGAAATTATGTAAGCGTAATGTGTATGCAAATTACAGTTGCAAGAAAAAGTATGTGAACCTTTTGGAATTACCTGGATTTCTGTATACATTGGTCATAACATTTGATCTGATCTTCATCTAAGTCACAACAATAGACAAACACAGTGTGCTTAAACTAATTAACACACAAATGATTGTATTTTTCTTGTATATATTGAATACAACATTTAAACATTCACAGTGAAGGTTGGAAAAAGTTGGTGAACCCCAAGGCTAATGACTTCTCCAAAAGCGAAGTGGAGTCAGGAGTCAGCAGCCTACCACCCTGAATCTCAAAACTGMCTTAGTTCTGAAGCTAAGCAGTGTTTGTCCTGGATGGGAGACCAGATTCTGCTGGAAGTGGAGTTGAATGGCAAGTAAGACGCACCCTTTACTCTGGTCAAATTATTATTTTTTAAATATCCCAATGCCCCAGGGCAGTGATTGGGGACATTGCGCTGTGTAAGGTGCTATCTTTCGCCTGGGACGTTAAACAGGTGTCCRGACCCTCTGTGGTCACTAAAGATCCCATAGCACTTATTGTAAGAGTAGGGGAGTTAACCCTGGTGTCCTGGCTAAATTTCCAATCTGGCCTTCGTCAACTAATCATCCCCAGCTTACAATTGGCTCATTCTTCCCCTCTCCCCTGTAACTATTCCCCAAGTTGTTGCTGTAAATGACAATGTGTTCTCAGTCAACTTACATGATTAAATAATAAAATACATATTAAAAACCTGGAGTKCAGTCAATGAGATGTTTGTCAGAGTTGCCCTGCCCTATAAAAAACAGACAACATTTGAGTTTGCATTGCCTGATGTGAACCATGCCTTGAACAAAAGAGATCTCAGAAGACCTAAGGTTAAGAATTGTTGACTAGCATAAAGCTGTAAAGGGTTACAAAAGTATCTCTAAAAGCCTTGATGTCCATGGTAAGACAAATTGTCAATAAATGGAGAAAGTTCAGCATTGTTGCTACCCTCCCTAGGAGTGTCTGTCCTGCAAAGATGACTGCAAGAGTACAGTGCAGAATGCCCAATGAAGTTAAGAAGAATTCTAGAGTGTCAGCTGAAGACTTACAGAATACTTAACATCTCTGTTGACGAGTCTACGATACGTAGAACACTTAACAAGAGTGTGCAAATCTGTCATCAAGGGTGACTGAAGAATCTAAAATATATTTTGATTTCTTTAACACTTTTTTGGTTACTACATTATTCCATATATGCTTTTTCATAGTTTTGATGTCTTTACTATTATTCTACAATGTAGAAAATAGTAAAAACAAAGAAAAACCCTTGAATGAGTAGGTGTGTCCAAACTTTTGACTGGTACTGTATAAATGGAGAATGTTTAGTACCAAAAATAAGGGGTTAAATACACATCAATATATATACTGTATATATATTTCCTGATCTTTCTTAAATCTCTCAGAACAAACTTCCTTTTGATTATTTTTTGGGACTATCTGTTGTTCCATATAGTGAATCTGTTATTCAATGCATTTGTATGGACTAATAGCAGTAAAGCCCAAAACAAATTGGAATAACATTTTATTTTTATATATACTTTTTTATACTTCAAGGTGTCTTAAAATTCAAAATCAAATAGCTAAATCTTCTTAAAAATATTCCACATAGCTTAGTAGAACCCCCCCCCGGCTTAGACTCTTATGGGTTAAAACTGTATTATAATACGGGTTAAAACTGCATTATAACTGTAATAATAGGTTTAGGGTTAGTAGTTGGTTAGTTGAAATGTCACTGATATGTTAATTATAGTCTGTAGAGCATCTACAGATGGACTATTCAAATAATGTGTTACCTAATGTAAAATGTTCAATATATTTCCATAATTTTACTGCAGTGGGCTAAATCAGGGTTCACACAGAGTGATTCTTAGTAGTGTTAAACACATCTACTTTGAAACAAAAGTATACAACTCAAACACATGGATATGGGCTTTACATTTTTGAGTTTGCATCCCAATATTATACTTTATATACATCACAGAAGACAGAATTATAACCAAACTGTTTGAAATAGAAACACCTGAAACACAGGATGCACAGTGATGCAGATGTAGTTGCAGTGTACAGTGAAATACTTTAGCTCTGAGCTCCAACAGTGCAGGTGTGAATGATTTAAAAAAATATATATATAATAATAATATATACATATTTACAACTGTGACTATGATAAATATAAATGTCCATTTGGGGTGTGGGCAGGGTAATTGTCCGTGGGGGGGGAAAGGGTTCTCCGGCTGTCCCCATAGGAAAGAAGAAGAACCCCTTTTAGTTCCAGATAAAACCCTTTCCGCAAAGTGTTCTAACTGGAACCCCAAACAGTTCTTCTATGGGGACTGCCTTATAACCCTTTAAGAACTATTTTTTGTAAGACTGTAGAGAGAGCAGCAGGGGAGGGAGGGGAGGTTTAGGAATAGTGGTAGCTATTCAGCATGATAAATGTCTATTGGGAGGGATGGGGCAGGGTAGATGTCAGTTGGGGGGGAACAGGGGGAGCAGGTAGCTGACTAGTGGTGGCTATTCAGCAGCCTGATGGTCTGGGCGTAGAAGCTATTGGCCAGTCTGTTAGTTTAAGCCATGATGCTCATGTACTGCCAACGTCTGAGTGATGGAAGAGGGGAGAACAGGCCGTGGCTCGGGTGGCTGAGGTCCCTGTTGATCTTCTTGGCCTTCCTGCGACACGTGGTGTTGTAGATGTCCTGGAGGGCAGTCAGTGTCCACCCAATGGTGCGTTCGGCTGAGCGTACCACCCTCTGTAGTGCCTTGCGGACAGCGGCAGTGGAGTTACCATACCAGGCTGTGATGCAGCCCGTCAGCATGTTCCCGATGGTGATCCTGTAGAACACCGTGAGGGCCCTCAGGAACAGTCCAAATTTCTTCAGTCTCCTGAGGTTAAAGAGTTGCTGTTGTGCCTTCTTCACGATAGTGTCTGTGTGGTTTCACAATTTCAGCTCCTCGGAGACATGTACGCAGAATAACTTGACGTTTTTGACCATCTCCATGGCAACCACATTGATGAGGATGGGMGCGTGCCCAGGCTGGTTCCTCCTGAAGTCCACAATCAACCTTTTTGTTTTGCTGACTTTGAGGGAGAGGTTGTTTACCTGGCACCATACCGTCAGAGTGCCTACCTCCTCCCTATAGGCCGTCTCGTCGTTGTTGGTAATTAGGCCTAGTACTGTCGTGTCATCAGCCAACTTGATGATGGAACTGAGTGAAGCCACGCGTTCGGGGGTATACAGGGAGTACAGGAGGGGACTGAGGAGTCACCCTTGTGGGGCCCCCATGTTGAGGATCAGTGTGGAGAAGGTAATGTTGCCTAAAGTTGAAGTCGGAAGTTTACATACACTTAGGTTGGAGTCATTAAAAGTTGTTTTTCAACGACTCCACAAATTTCTTGTTAGCAAACTATAGTTTTGGCAAGTCGGTTAGGGCATCTACTTTGTGCATGACACAAGTAATTTTTCCAACAATTGTTTACAGACAGATTATTTCACTTATAATTGACTGTATCACAATTCCAGTGGGTCAGAAGTTTACATACACTAAGTTGACTGTGCCTTTAAACAGCTTGGAAAATTCCAGAAAATGATGTCATAGCTTTAGAAGCTTCTGATAGGCTAATTGACATAATTTGAGTCAATTGGAGGTGTACATGTGAATGTATTTCAAAGCCTACCTTCAAACTCAGTGCCTCTTTGCTTGACATCATGGGAAAATCTAAAGAAATCAGCCAAGACCTCAGAAAAACATTTTTAGACCTCCACAAATCTGGTTCATCCTTGGGAGCAATTTCCAAATGTCTGAAGGTACCACGTTCATCTGTACAAACAATAGCATGCAAATATAAACACCATGGGACCACGCAGCCGTCATACCGCTCAGGAAGGAGATGCATTCTGTCTCCTAGAGATGAACATACTTTGGTGCGAAAATCCCAGAACAACAGCAAAGGACCCTGTGAAGATGCTGGAGGAAACAGGTACAAAAGTATCTATAACCACAGTAAAACAAGTCCTTTATCGACATAACCTGAAAGGCCGCTCAGCAAGGAAGTAGCCCCTGCTCCAAAGCCACCATAAAAAAGCCAGACTACGGTTTGCAACTGCACATGGGGACAAAGATCGTACTTTTTGGAGAAATGTCATCTGGTCTGATGAAATAAAAATATAACTGTTTGGCCATCATGACCATCGTTATGTTTGGAGGAAAAAGGGGGATGCTTGCAAGCGCGAAGAACACCATTCCAACCGTGAAGCACGGGGGTAGCAGCATCATGTTGTGGGGGTGCTTTGCTGCAGGAGGGACTGCTGCACTTCACAAAATAGATGGCATCATGAGGTAGGAAAATGATGTGGATATTTTGAAGCAACATCTAAAGACATCAGTCAGGAAGTTAAAGCTTGGTCGCAAATGGGTCTTCCAAATGGACAATGGCCCCAATCAACCTTGCAAGCAAAGTTGTGGCAAAATGGCTTAAGGACAACAAAGTCAAGGTATTGGAGTGGCCGTCACAAAGCCCTGACCTCAATCCTATAGAAAATGTGTAGGCAGAACTGAAAAAGCGTGTGAGCAAGGAGGCCTTACGAACCTGACTCATTTACACCAGCTCTGTCAGGAGGAATGGGCCAATATTCACCAAACTTATTGTGGGAATCTTGTGGAAGGCTACCCGAAACGTTTGATCCAAGTTAAACAATTTAAAGGCAATGCTACCAAGTACTAATTGAGTGTATGTAAACTTCTGGCCCACTGGGAATGTGATAAAAGTAATAAAAGCTGAAATCAATCATTCTCTCTACTATTATTCTGACATTTCACATTCTTAAAATAAAGTGGTGATCCTAAGTGACCTAAAACAGGGAATTTTTACTAGGATTAAAAGTCAGGAATTGTGAAAAACTGAGCTTAAAGGTGTATGTAAACTTCCGACTTCAACTGTACCTTCACCATCTGCGGGCAGCCCATCTGGAAGTGCAGGACCCAGTTGCATAGAAAGGATTTCAGTCCCAGGGCAGTGAGTTTGCGGTGAGCTTAGAGGGGACTATGGTATTGAAGGTCGAGCTGTAGTCAATGAACAGCATCCTCACATATGCATTCCTCTTGTCCAGGTGGGTGAGGGCAGTTTGCAGTGCAACTGTGATTGCGTCTTCCGTGGATCTTTCGGGGTGGTAGGTGAATTCGAGATTGTCGAGTGTGTCGGGGAGGGTGGAGGTTATGTAGTCTTTGACTAGCCTCTCGAAGCACGTCATTATGACAGAAGTGAGTGCTACGGGTTGGTAGTCATTCAGTTCAGTTACTTTCCCTTTCTTGGGTACAGGGATGATAGTGGACCTTTTGAAGCAGGTGGAGAAAATGGCCTGAGCTGGAGAGAAATAGAAAATGTCAGAAAACAGAACAGCTAGCTGGTCTGCACAAGCTCTGAGGGGACGCCTAGGGATGCCGTCTGGGCCGGCAGCCTTGCGAGTGTTAACATGTTTAAATGACTTACATACGTCCTCCATGGAGACCATGAGAATGTAGCCCTCGTGTCATCAGGGGCACTCCTCGGCAGCTCAGAGTCGTTTTGCTCGAATAATAAGAAAAAGGTGTTTAGCTTGTCCTGTAGGGCGACGTAGGTATCCGCGACATGACTGGCTTTCTTTTCCTAATCCGTAATCGTTAGAAGCCTCTGCCACCAACGCCTCGTATCCAACCCACTGAATTGCTCATCCACTTTGTCCTCCAATTGTTTAAACATTTATATGTTTTAGGCCGGTTTCAGACCTTAGGAGTATCAGGTACTGTTGGAATGTTTACCTATAGCATGTCCATCATTTTGTGAGAAGTTACGCTGGTCACTCAAACCATTTATAAAGTAAACTATAAACAGCCCTCACTTTAGATTAGACCCTGCAAAAATACTTTACTAATAATTATTAAAAGGTTTATAAATACATATACTAAACGTATTATGGTTTATCTTATGAATCTTCTTTAAAAGTTACTCAAGAATAGTAAAGCCCCCTTTGCTGGCTCAAATAGCCGACCAATCAGCCTGTTACCAACCCTTAGTAAACTTWAAAAAAAWAAAATTGTGATCGACCAGATACAATGCTATTTTACTGTAAACAAATTTACAACAGACTTTCAGCACACCTATAGGGAATGACATTCAACAAGCACGGCACTTACACAAATGATTGATGATTGGCTGAGAGAAATGTATGATGAAAAGATTGTGGGAGCTATTTTGTTAGACTCTGACGCTACAAAAAAAGAAAGTATTCACCAATTTTGAGGTGAAAGGGTAAAAACCTGGGCCAGATGGGTGCAATACGATGCGAGATAGAGAAGCTAACACTGGTCAACTCTGAGTTCAACTTGGAATAAACAGTGACACGAAAGCCAGGTAAATTTCCTTGGTAACGAATCCTTCAAAACTGCTCCGGGGCAGGCTAACTCAGGGCTATTTCCACTCCTCATTAACTCACGGCTCAGACACTTCGTCTGAGCCGTGAGTTAATGACCAAGGAAATCAGATTCCCTCCCTCTCGCAAAGATTGCATCATCATCCCCTTCATTTGAGGAATATGACTGATTAAATATTTGATGAATTAAATGTTTTAGTGTACTTTAAAAAAAAAAGAAATACCTATCACATTACACATTTAGTAATGACAGGATAAATTTGAAACTTCACAAACAGTAAAACTTCTTTCTGACTTTATACAATTATTTTATTGATAGTTGTACTTGTAATCACACATTACATTTCACACATTTGATTTAAATTTACATTTTTCACCGTAATGTGAACAACAAAAGTGTGAGATGCCACTGGTGCATTTGTACATTGCTGTTCAAGTCACAACTGCTTTGTAAATAGTGTGTTAACATTGACTGAGAAGATGCCTTGGTCAATCAGGGTAACCTTTACATGGCTAATTACAATAGCTAATGTGGTTAATGAGTAGAAACACATTTATAAAACTAGACTTGAAGACAATATTAATACACTTTATTTGGAAAAAAATACAGGAATTCTAATTCAAATAACATTTACGTATATGTCTAATTTATGAGAAATATAAATTAAATGTATTTAAGATGTATTCAAAGTATATTTGTTTTGCCCTTTATCCAATATACTAAGAATACACTTAAGTACAAAAAAAGTTTCCCAATTTAGATCATTTTAAATGTATTTAATATATTTAAATTCTAATAAAATACTAATAAAATGGACACTAAATACATTAAATATATWWAAAATTGTCCCAATTTAGATAATTTTAAATATACTTAAGTATGTTTATCACTGACATACTTAAATATATAAAAAATATATTAATGAAGTATGATTTAAGTGTATTTAAATAAATAAAAATCTTGCTTGGGTCTCCATAAGACAGTGTGCTTCGATAGGACAAAGAGGAAAGGGTCCATCGATGTGCTACCATTTCAAATGATATTGTACTGTACAATGCACTGCGGAAATAACTGTGTTGCATATAACAATATAGTCCACTCATTATCCATAATACTATGGCTGACCCTGTAAAACAACATATTTCACTGCACCTATCTGGTGTATGTGACAATAAATACATATATATATATACTGTATGTATGAAAAAAAGCAGCGAGAGGCGATGCTGTATCAGTTGATAAGTCATGTAGAAAAGGTGATCTTGTACAATGTTGCATGGGGCAGAAATGGCATAAAACACTGTGCTATGTTTTTACAGTAGCTAACTGCTTGACAATACCCCTATCTCTGATGATTTATCTTACGTACACTACATTACCAAAAGTATGTGGACACCTGCTCATCTAACATCTCCTTCCAAAATCATTGGCATTAATATGGATCTCCACTCTTCTGGAAGGCTTTGCACTAGATGTTGGAAAATTGCTGCGGGGACTTGCTTCCATTCAGCCACAAGAGCATTAGTGAGGTTGGGCACCGACGTTGGGCAATTAGTCATGGCTCGTAGTCGGCGTTCCAATTCGTCCCAAATGTGTTTGATGGGGTTGAGGTCAGGGCTCTGTGCAGCCCAGTCAAGTTCCTCCACACCGATCTCGACAAACAATTTCTGTATGGACCTTGCTTTGTACAAGGAGGCATTGTCATGCTGAAACAGGAAAGGGTCTTCCCCAAACTGTTGCCACAAAGTTGGAAGCACTTGATCACTGGATCTAAGGGGCCTAGCCCGAACCATTAACAAACAGCCCAGACCATTATTCCTCCTCCACCAAACTTTACAGTTGGCACTATGCACTGGTGTAGTTAGCGTTCTCTTCCAGATTGTGAAGCGTGATTCATCACTCAGCTAGTCGAATCCACTAATTTGAAGGGGTGTCCACATACTTTGTATACACACTACCGGTCAAAAGTTTTAGAGCACTAACTAATTCAAGGGTTTTTCTTTATTTCACTATTTTATACATTGTAGAATAATAGTGAAGACATCAAAACTATGAAATAACACATATGTGACTCACCACCTGGATGCGGTCTTATGTAGCAAAATTTGAAATTGTGTTTTTTACATTAGATGAAAGTAGAGACTCAGAGCAACAAAATGGTATATCATACACTGCATTTGAGGAACAATGGGAAAGTAATTCTGCTTTGAAAGTTGAACGTTTTGCTAATTACGTAGTGAAGACCTCTTCTTTATCGACACCCCTTCAGCTTCGTTCACACCCTCACCCTAACACGGAACCCAAATCGGCTGCGTGTGTGAGCCATCGTGCGCCATTGTGCATAAATATATTTTGTCCCTCTACACCAAACGCGATCACGACACACGCAGGTTAAAATATCAAAACAAACTCTGAACCGATTACATTAATTTGGGGACAGGTCGAAAAGCATTAAACATTTATGGCAGTTTAGCTAGTTAGCTTGCACTTGCTAGCTAATTTGTCCTATTTAGGGAGAAGGGAGAGGCAGGACTTGCAGCGCGATCTGCGTCAGAAATTGGAATTATATTTTACATGCTGACCAGACCGGACACGTAGCGTGCGTGAGCGTTGCAAAATAAATGTAGAAATCCGTGTTATTTAATTATTGCACCCACACTGCTCGCGTGCGCCAACGAGCGTCTGCGTTACCAAGGGCTAAAATAGAAGTCATTCCTATTTCTGACGCAGATCGCGCTGAAAGTCCTGCCTATCCCATCTCCTCATTGGTTTATAGAAGCAGGTACCCACATGGGTGATTGAGACACCTGGGTGATTGAAAGACAAACTGTTTTGCCGGTTGTCGTGGTAATACTATGAAAGTTTAGATGCGATCACCATATCAGTTCAACAATGAAAAAGCCTGGAAGGAGGAGAGATGACTAGAAACAATTCGGTTGACCGTTTTATGTGTGGATTAATTGGCAGAGTAGAGGAGCTTGTGCAGTTCAGGTAAAATAACAACTCAATGTTTATATCCCAGGACAAATTAGCTAGCAACAGCAAGCTAGTTAAATATGACAAATTAGCTAGCAAGTGCAAGCTAACTAGCTAAATTGCCATACATGTTTAATGCTTTTCGACCTGTCCCCAAATGAATGTCATTGGTTCAGTTTGTTTTGATATTTTAACCTGTGTGTCGTGATCGCGTTTGGTGTAGGAGGACAAAATAAATTGATGCACGATGGCGCCCTTGGCAACGCAGACGCTCGTTGGCGCACCCGAGCAGTGTGGGTGCAATAATTGAAAAACATGGATTTCTACATTTATTTTGCAATGCTTGCGCATGCGACGTGAGCAGTGTGGTCAGCCTATAAGCTTTAGCACCACCCGTCTCGTTTCGATCTCGAAGGCACACTTGACGCTCTGGCTGATGATTTGTTTATCTCTGGATAGCATGAAAACAGCCAAACCAGCTCAGCTGGCAACAATTTCATTACGCTTTTTTTGCAGACGTTTACTGACACTGGCCACATTCAACGGGTGTTGCACACACGTCACGTAACGTTATCTAACGAGCCAGCCAGCCAATGTTAGCTAGTTAAACAATGAACAGTGCCAACAATGCCACAGTGCTGGGAGTTAACCAACTATGTTCAATGTTAGCTAGCTAACATTAGGCTTTAACTAGAACAGAACAGCACACGTTTCTGGGAAACGACTAATAACGTCAGCTAGGGAGCCAGACAGCTAACGTTAGCTAGCTTGCTAACAGTACACTGTAGCTTAAGGCATATAGCTAGCTAGGTAAACYATGCACCTAGCTAGGTAAACAAATTGTAACTTCACACACGTCACATAACATTACCTAACAAGCCAGCCAGCTAACATTAGCTAGTTAAACAACAATGAACAGTGCCAACAATGCCACAGTGCTGGCTAACCAACCATGTTCAATATTGGCTAACTAGAACAGCAAACAACTGATAACATCAGCTAGGGAGCCAGCCAGCTAACGTTAGCTAGCTAGCTAACAGTACACTAGCATGAAATGAAACCACTTTCTGTCGAATAAGTTAAGTCGTTTTCTATTAAGGTATCTTTACTTTTACTCAAGTTTGACAATTGGTTACTTTTTTCACCATTGCTAAATGGTGAGTCTATCATTATTTCATGTATTGATGACTAAACGAAATGTTCTCATGGAAAAAACTTGAATGATTACTTGAAAAACTTCTAACGATTACTTGAATTTCACCCCTGAGCATGAATGACTCAGGGGTGAAAGATGTGTGAATGCACAATCAAATGTTCTGAACATAAGATAGGGGGCATTACAAGTGTTATCAGTTTAGAGTGTGATGCTAACTAAAGCTGGCTAGCTTTATAAAATCCTGAGTAGCTCTAGCTTGCATCGTAGTACACCCCAGAGTTGTTATTTTAATATCCCTCTATTTACAAAACATAACTGGGTTCACTAGACATGATGGGGGTAATGACAAAGTAAAGTCAAAAGGAGTGTTCTTTATGGCCTACAGTATCTATTTAATTGATAATGCCAGAGAAGCCGGTGTTTGGAGGACATATTGTCAGAGGTGTTGTTCGTCAAGGGCCGGCAAACGGTGCCGATATATCATATACAACGGGTTACCAACATATTCAAATAATGATTGACATATTTTCATTAAATCGTTATTTGTATTAATGTATTCATACTATTTCATCCTTCCACAAGATATAGTCCCGACACAAATCTAGGGTTGCTAGAGACGCGACCCAATCATTCAGTCTTATTGTTCTGTATCTATGGACGCGACTAAGTCGTTCGTTCTAAATGTTCCATTGCCATACTGGCTGGCAACGTTCTTGAGAGCAAGGTTTATACAAATGTCCGCTGTTGAAAACAAAACGTTAGTCTAAAAGAAATGTGAGATCATGTCTAGATGCATTTTATAGTGGAGATCAAGTTTCCTGGCTGGGCTGATGAGACAGTGGATTGTGCAGTCAGATGGAACAGAGTAAATAGGCATTTTAACGTCATAGATTTAGCCGGTGGCAAGTTATGGAATAGACACCGTCTGGAATGCAGTTTTAACCAGCATTCAGGATTAGACCCACCCGTTGTATAAAAACATAGAGTTCATTGACAGGAAACCAAAAAAAGCTAAAACATTCTAAAGTTTTTAAAACCAGGCTTTCATTCTCTCCAAAAATTCAATTAGCTTTTGGTTGGGGAAGCTAGTACTATCTAATCATGGATTGTTAACATGGTACAGTAAATAATGTAATTTTTTCAATTTCCACATCCTGAAAATAAATCCCTTTGCATTACACAGTTGTAAGACACTCAACACCCTAGAATGTGATGCATATCTGAGCCCATGTTGAGTGTGCATGTGTGAATTTGTTTTTGTATACTAAAACAAGGATTTTACAGACAAGTGCAGGTGTGCATGTGTCTCATTTTCTAAGTGTGGGCACAATCTTATGGCCACATTGGCATTGAACTTGGTTACACCCTGCATTGTGTGCGTGGCCTTTTCAATCCCATTATCTCCAATTCAACTTTCGACCCTATGTTCTCAATGGAGTGCCAATTAATCATCATGCAAATGGACCTGAATTACTGCCCTTAAACACTATTATCAGGCTATCATCATTAAGAATAACTCTGTGTTAAACAGTTTGCCGTAGCTGATAAGTGTCTTATCATATTGACTAGTGACGTCACAATCAGATATTTAAGACCATTCGAGCATTGCTACAGTGTTCATTGAAATAATTGAATGTAAAGTTTTAAATAGAATTTAGTGCCCACTATTGTAATGCTGTATGCTCATAGTAACAATGGGCAATGACTAACTGACATTGTCAGCATCAGATCAGTCCAGTCAAATACTGTAGCTTACGAAGAAATGCTTTGTTTTAACTATCACTAAAAGTATGTGGACACCTGCTTGTCTAACACCTCATTCCAAAATCATGAGCATTAATACTGATCCCCCCCCCCCCCCCCCCCCCCCCTTCTTCTTTTTTCCCCCCCCCCCCCCCCCCCCCCCTTTGCCGCTATAACAGCCTCTCTTCTTCTGGGAAGGCTTTCCACTAGATGCTGGAACTTTGTTGTGGGGACTGATGTTAGGCGATTATGCCTGGCTCACAGTCGGCATTCCAATTCATCTCAAACACGTTCGATGGGGTTGAGGTCATGGCTCTGTGCAGGCCAGTTAAGTTCATCCACACCGATCTCAATAAACCATTTCTGTATGGACCTTGCTTTGTGCATGGAGGCTTTGTCATGCTGAAACAGGAAAGAACCTTCCCCAAACTGTTGCCACAAAGTTGGAAGCACAGAATCGTCTAGAATGTCATTGTATGCTGCATTAAGATTTCCCTTCATTGGAACTAAGGGGCCTAGCCCGAACAATGAAAAACAGCCCCAGACCCTTATTCCTTTCCTCCTCCACCAACCTTTACAGTCGGCACTATGCATCCGTGCTGGTAGTGTTATCCTTTCATCCGCCAAACCCAGATTCGTCCATTGGACTAATAGATGGTGAAGTGTGATTCATCACTCTAGAGAACACGATTCCACTMCTCCAGAGTCCAATGGCGAATAGCTTTACACCTCTACAGCCGACACTTGGCATTGCACATCGTGATCTTAGGCTTGTGTGTGGCTGCTCGGCCATGGAAACCCATTTCATGAAGCTCCCGACAAAATGTTATTGTGCAGACGTTGCTTCCAGAGTCAGTTTGGAACTAGAAAGTTAMTGTTGCTACCGAGGACAGACAACCTTTACGCGCTAAGCTCTTCAGCATTTGATTGTCCTGCTCTGGGAGCTGGTGTAGCCTACCACTTCGCGGCTTAGCCGTTGCTGCTCCTAGACGTTTCCACTTCAAAATAACAGCACTTACAGTTGACCAGGGCAGCTCTAGCAGTGCAGAAATTTGACAAACTGACTTGTTGGAAAGGCGGCATCCTATGACGGTGGCAATTTGAAAGTCACTGAGCTCTTCAGTTATACCATTCTACTGCCAATGTTTGTCTACATTTACATTACATTTAAGTCATTTAGCAGACGCTCTTATCCAGAGCGACTTACAAATTGGTGCATTCACCTTATGACATCCAGTGGAACAGCCACTTTACAATAGTGCATCTAAATCTTTTAAGGGGGGGGGGGGGGGGGGGGGGGGGTGAGAAGGATTACTTTATCCTATCCTAGGTATTCCTTAAAGAGGTGGGGTTTCAGGTGTCTCCGGAAGGTGGTGATTGACTCTACAGAGATTGCATGGCTGTGTGCTCGATGTTATACACCTGTCAACAACTGGCTTGGCTGAAAAGCTGAATCCACTAATTTGAAGGGGTGACCACATACGTTTGTATATATTAACAGAAACAATGTAAAAGAAACAATGAGCAGGAAAACAATAGTACTCAATGTCAGTCAATGAAAAATAAATCAAATCTCTTAAAATGGATCGTATTAAGTTGTCTTGTTAGTTGGCTGTCATTGTTAGCTGTCTAACTGTGGAGTACAGCAGGTCAGCCACCAGGGGGAGACTCGTCGAAGCCTGGTGACAGACGGAGCCCAGAATGGCAGCACACGAGGGAGGGGACTGGGGGAAGAGAGTTTACTCCCGTATTGTCGTGCTCAGTCCCAGAGGTAACAGAGGGAGCTCAGTTTTGTTCTCCTCAGGATACAGCAAGACCACGGAGCCCAGAAGACTGTATCCCGGAGGAGGTCTCATGGAGGAGACCTAGTCCTCGACCCGGTCCAGAAGCAAGCGCTCCGGAAACTTGTCAATCGGAACACGGCGGTGTTCTCCAAGAAGCCTGGCCGCACGACCCTCATTGAACACAACGTCTGCACCCGGCCCGGGAAACAGTACGAAAGAGGCCATATCAGATTCCGAAGGAAGGCCGTGAAGCAGGAAGTGGAGGCTATGCTGAGGATGGGGGTCATCAAAGAGTCCCACAGCGCATGGTGCAGCCCCATGGTGTTGGTGCACAAAACAGACGGTAGCCTGCACTTCTTTAATGATTTCCGGGGTGTGAATGACATCAGCTTGTTTGACACCTACCCCATGCCGAGGGTGGATGAGCTCATCGACCAATTAGGAAAGGCCCTGTACATCAGCACCCTCGACCTGACCAAAGGATATTGGCAGGTACCGTTGGCAGCCTCCTCCCAGGAGAAGACAGCGTTTTCGACACCAGATGGATTATATCAATACCGCATGCTCCCATTCAGTCTCCTCGGTTTCCCGCCCACATTCCTGCGCCTGATGGACAAAGTACTTCGACCCCACCAACAGTACCCAGCGGCCTATTTGGATGATATCATCATCCGCAGCCAAGGTTGGGAAGAGCACCTGACGCGCCTCTAGGCAGTGCTGGACGCGCTCAGGAAAGTCGGGTTGACAGCAAACCCCAAGAAATGCAAACTAGAGTTCGAGGAGGTGGAGTACCTGGGGTATTTGATCGAACGGGGGAACGTCAAGCCCCAGGAGAGGAAGGTCCATGCGGTACTTGACTGGCCCGTTCCACGCACCAAGACACAGGTCAAGTCCTTCCTGGGACTGGCAGGATACTATAGCCGGTTTATCCCCAACTTTGTGGCTATAGCCTCCCCCATTCCTGAAAGACCCGCCTCCCGAAAACAGTGAAATGAACGGGCGAGACCGAAGCGGCGTTCAGGCGCCTGAAGGAAGCGCTGTGCTCCCATCCGATTCTCGTAACGCCCGATTTCCAYATGCCGATGTTGGTCCAGACGGACGCATGCGACTCGGGACTAGGGGCCGTCCAGTCCCAGGTACACGATGGGGAGGAGCACCCCATCATGTACATAAGCCGAAAGCTGATACCCAGAGAGAAAAAGTACTCTATTGCGGAGAAAGAGTGCAGAGCGGTGAAGTGGGCGCTAGACACTATCAAGTATTACCTGTTAGTCGCTCTGGATAAGAGCGTCTGCTAAATGACTTAAATGTAAATGTAAATGTAAATGTTGGGTACCCACTTCACCCTGGTCACAGACCATGCTGTGACACAAACGATCGAGTCACCAGTTGGTTCTTTGTCCCTTCAACGCGGATGCCCTATCAAGAAGGGAGACATACGTCGCACTGACGACAGCCCCCTCCCCAACAGAGCTAAGGGGGGGGTGGTGTGTGGCATAAAGCAGCTCAGCCACCTGGAGGAGACGTGTCGATTTTCCCCATTGTGTATTGACCCTGTACTTTACAACTCATAATGCACAAACACAATGTGGATTTGTGTTCATGGTGGTAAAGGAGGAGTTTCATAGACATATTTATATTTATCCTTCTTATTCCTGATATTTACATACACCTGTGGTACCAACTGGTTTTGAACCTGTTAGCCTGCTGAGCTAATAAAGCATAATAAAAATGAATAAATATTTGTTTTTCACATGTTTTATTTGAGTTTTTTTCCTTTTTTAATGCAAGATAAAACAATACATGACACAATATTTAATAAAGCATTGAAATTATTATTTCATATTTAATTGTTATTAGAAAAGCAATATAAAGCACAAGTTTTCAGATCTCAGCCAAGTTTACTCATCATGCGAGCATAGTTCATTTATCAAAGTACTTAATCAAACCACGTCTATTACACCTGCATCCTACAGTGAGATGGATGGAGAGAGATATATACGTTTCTTGCAGCATTGTGTCATTCACATATTACTCATATACCACACATGCTAAACAACCTGTCTGCTTACGAAATGCCAATGGTATTTGAATTGGCTCAAATGGGTATGAATTTGGCAATTAAAAGGCATATCCTTCCTTTAAGGGTGTGGTCTGTAGATTACATAGACAGAGGTAAGCGGTTGAGTGAATTTTCATTAATGGGTCTATTTTGTACATCCTATTTCTATGACTCATTACAGCCCCAACCAAATTTAATCTAAAACAAAGGACGCTTGGGATTGAATGCATTTTGAATGACTTCAGATCAGATGACTTGAAGCATGTACTTCACTACATGACCAAATGTATTTTATACACCTGTCAGCAACGGGTGCGGCCTGAAATAGCCAAATCCACTAATTTAAAGGTGTCCACATACTTTTGTATATATAGTGTATTTCTTAATTTAACTACTTTTAAGGTCTAAAAATACCAACTTTGATGTTGGCGTGAACTGTCATTTTAATGACAATACTTCAATGAAGAAAAGGTTCTTGATTCTCTGCATTTATTTACAGTAGAAGTCTCATTAAATTGTACATAACATAATGCAATACAAACTCAATACACAGAAATCTGCTCCTATTTACATGTGTAGTGCTCAAATCCCTAATCCTAACTTGAAATCTGTTCAAGTTCAAGTTATCTTTATTGTCCCAATTGGGAAATTTGTTGTGCAGAGTAACTTGAGTTTTTGTAAATCTTCCATTGACATCAATGATCTCTCAGGATTCAGACTTCAATTTATTTACATTTTGCAAGATGTCACATTATTGCTGTGCATGTTGTAAGCCAATGATATGTATATACACTAGATTACTATTTGGTGGCGCTGTGTTGAAGCCACAATGCCTTCTATTTGGCACTCCCTCACCGTTGAAAAAATATTTTGGGAGCTTTAGAAATGCATTTATTAATTTCTACATTTGTTTTTGACACATTTATTCTATCACAGACACCTTATTGCATACTTTTACATTATATTTTGTGAGCTAAATGTACAAATAAAAAATACTAATATATATACAAATATTTTCCTTCAAGAATATTTTTTTTAGATTTCTAATGCTACTGTTCCAACTACAGAAAAATTACTTAAATAGATGTAATTTTGTCCTTTAATTGAACTCCAGTATAATTCTACTCATTCCTATGGAGTAGTGCTCCTACCGGTGAYTGCAAATTTTGGTCGACCGGTGGCTTCAAAGTCTGTCAATGGCCAAAACATAGCATCAGCAATCCAGGTTTTATATACATCATTGCTGTAAACTCCCTATTAAAATATCTGACCAATTAAGGATCTCTTGATTTTCATATTTCATAAATATTTCATATTTCAATTGAACAGTTGAAGATGATGAAAAGCAAAACTTCTGAGATATTTGTACCAATGAAAAGTCAGAATATAACAGACAGATGTCACACCCTGACCTTAGAGAGCCTTTTTATGTCTCTATTTGGTCTGGTCAGGGTGTGATTTGGGGTGGGCATTCTATGTTTTTGTTTTCTATGATTTTGTATTTCTATGTTTTGGCAGGATATGGTTCTCAATCAGGGACAGCTGTCTATCGTTGTCTCTGATTGGGAACCATACTTAGGAAGCCCTTTTCCCTCCTTTCAGTGTGGATAGTTGTCTTTGTTTGGGGTACCATAGCCTTTGTAAGCTTCACGGTCGTTTCTTGTTTTGTTGGCGACATTTATTCAAATAAAATAAAATGTACACTCACCTGTGGGCTCCTTCCGATGACAGCCATGACAGAACTTCCCACCATAAAAGGACCAAGCAGCGTGGTAAGGGGGACTCATGGACTTGGGAGGAAATCCTGGACGGTAAAGGACCCTGGAGGCAGGCTGGGGAATATCGTCGTCCCAAGGAAGAGTATGAGACAACCTGGGAGGAGGTAGAGAGGTGGTCGGTCGACCCAGGGTGAGTGCCAGAGCCCGCCTGGGATTCAATTGAGCAGTGCGAAGAGGGATACCGGAGAATGGAGTCGGCGAGACGTACACGGTTAGCGAAGAAGCCCGAGAGACAGCCCCCCCCCAAAAAAAATTGGGGGGTCACACAGGGAGTTTGGCTGAGTCAGGTTGGAGACCTGAGCCAACTCCCCGTGGTGAGCGTCGTACTGGTCAGGCACCGTGTTATGCGGTGGAGCGCACTGTGTCTCCAGTGTGCGTTCACAGCCCGGTGCGTTATATCCCAGCTCCCCGCATCTACCGGGCTAGGGTGAGCATCCAGCCAGAACGGGTTGTGCCAGCTCTAAGCTCGAGACCTTCAGTGCGCCTCCACGGCCCAGTGTATCGGGGGGCCTCGGCCAAGGACAAAGCCTCCTGTATGTCTCCCCAGCCTGGTGAGTCCTGTGCCTGCTCCCAGAGCCAGGCCTCCTGTGTGTCTTTCCACTCCAGTGATGATCCATGGCAAGAAGCCTCCAGTGATGATCCATGGCACGAAGCCTCCAGTGAGGATCCATGGCAAGAAGCCAGTGATGATCCATGGCACGAAGCCTCCAGTGATGATCCATGGCACGAAGCCTCCAGTGATGATCCATGGCAAGATGCCTCCAGTGATGATCCATGGCACAAAGCCTCCAGTGAGGAGTCACGGCACGAAGCCTCCACGACGGCCTCCAGTCCGGGGCCTCCAGTCCGGAGTCTCCAGCGACGGTCCCCAGTCCGGAGCCTCCAGCGACGGTCCCCAGTCCGGAGCCTCCAGCGACGATCTCCAGTCCGGAGCCTCCAGCGACGGTCTCCAGTCCGGAGCCTCCAGCGACGGTCTCCAGTCCAGAGCCCGCAGTGACGGTTCCCAGTCCGGGGCCCGCAACGAGGGTCTCCAGTCCGGAGCCCCCACAGCGGATAGATTCCCACCCAGACCCTCCCCTATAGGTTCAGGTTTTTGCGGCCGGAGTTTGCACCTTTGGGGGGGGGGGGTACTGTCACGCCCTGGCCTTAGAGAGCCTTTTTATGTCTCTATTTGGTTTGGTCAGGATGTGATTTGGGTTGGGCATTCCATGTTTTTTGTTTTCTATGATTTTGTATTTCTATGTTTTTGCCGGGTATGGTTCTCAATCAGGGACAGCTGTCAGCTGTTGTCTCTGATTGGGAATACTTAGGTAGCCCTTTCCCTCCTTTCAGTGTGGGAAGTTAACTTTGTTTGTGCACATATAGCCTTACGCTTCATGGTTGTTTTTGTATTGTTTATTGTTTTTGTCGGCGTCATCCTAATAAAAAGAAATATGTACGCTCACCACGCTGTGCTTTGGTCTTCCTTCAACGACGGCCGTGACAACATAAATTATGTATCAGTTTGATGCTGATTGTGTTCATAACAGGGTCAAAGATGAATGTATCAGATACAGTACAAAAATACTATCAAGGTTGCCCAATATTTATGCGCAAACATTGTGTAATAAATCACACATATGAAACCATTATTCCGATCATTTTCATCCTTGATATATAACAATACTAAATTCCTGACAAACTGTACAGTATCTGCAGAGGCTGTGACTTGGTTTTGCTTGTAGCTCATCTTTGTCCGATCTTGCTTGCCTGGAAAAATAAACAAGATGATCAGATAAATTAACATACATGTTTCATGTGGGTTTGTCTTTCTTTAGGTCCTGTGGGCTTGACAGCCCTATACATAAAGATCCTCACCATAGTATGGACTACTGTTGATTTTCCCAAAAAGTGAAATAGCTTGTTCATGCCAATGTTTACATATTCTGTTTGAACTATTTACTGGTAATTTAGACTGAAAATGTACAGGTGATTCAAACCACACACACACACACACACAACACACACACACACAACACACACACACCACACCAACACACACCACACACACCACACACAACACACACACAACCACACACAACCAACCACACGGTGGACAATCATGTTTATTTGCCATCTACGTCAAAAAGAATGACTCATTTTGATTGAGCCTGAAATGGGAACAGATCGCTCAATGAATTACCCACAATTTGAAGTGGGGAAAGGCAGCATTGTATAGGCCTCTTCCCATACAATATTGAGCCATTACATTTGAGGCTATTATCAATGTGATTTAAATGCACTGGGCAGGGCCACTACAACGCAGGTCTGAGTCAATCTGCCACCTTTACTACCAAAGTAAATACAGTGGTATCAATCACCATAAAAACAATGGTGCCGGGTGCCATTCCCAGGAAGTATGCCATATATTTTTATTTTATTTTATTTAACCTTTATTTAACCAGGTAAGCTAGTTGAGAACAAGTTCTCATTTACAACTGCGACCTGGCCAAGATAAAGCAAAGCAGTGCGACACAAACAACAACACAGAGTTACACATGGAATAAACAAGCGTAAAGTCAATAACACAATAGAAAAAAAGAAAGTCTATATACAGTTTGTGCAAATGGCGTGAGGAGGTAAGGCAATAAATAGGCCATAGTAGCGAAGTAATTACAATTTAGCAGATTAACACTGGAGTGATAGATGAGCTGATGATGATGTGCAAGCAGTGATACTGGTGTGCAAAAGAGCAGAAAAGTAAATAAAAACAATATGGGGATGAGGTAGGTAGATTGGGTGTGCTATTTACAGATGGACTATGTACAGCTGCAGCGATTGGTTAGCTGCTCAGATAGCTACAAGATAGCTATATAAGCCTTCATACGAGTGAATCAATGAAAGACTGTAGGGCATTGCTGTGAATGGGCAAGCTTGGTATTGATCCAATATAATCTGATATCAAATAGGAAAGACAAACTGTTTTAAATGGACATAACTGTAAAAATCCTCTCTGCCCATAGCAGGCCTACTGGATGTCAAGAAAACTAAACTACAGGTTGCAACTTAGATTGAATGTGTTCCAGTATTCCATCACTCTGCACATTGACACTCGACACAATGAAACCATATCTTTTTCATTCTTAACCTCAAATATATCTTAGCCATGATTGTGCTGCAATGATTCAAATGACAAACTTGACCACCCCATCGATTGATAGCCTTTGTGTTTAAAACTATAATAGTGTATGCTATCACTGATCCTTTTCTGTAAAAGATAAGATTCATGTTAAATGTTAAAGATGATACAGTATAATAACATATCCCCACCCAACCTTGACCAGGTGGAGGCGGGCATTAAACACTTCTTGTAAACCAGAAGATCACAGCCATTTTCTGTGTTTTATTTTGTTTCAAAGTTTGATATGTCTATTTCAAACACTAACCCAACCCAACAAAACTTAACCTTAAGGTTCTTGCGACATTGACACTAACCTACTGCAATGCTCTACTTTCCGGCAACCCGGATAAAGCACTAAATAAACTTCAGTTAGTGCTAAACACGGCTGGTAGAATCTTGACTAGAACCCCAAAAAATTTGATCATATTACTCCAGTGCTAGCCTCTACACTGGCTTCCTGTTAAGTCTAGCTTTTCCATCTACGTAACATTGCAAAAATCAGAAACTTTCTGTCCAAAAATGATGCAGAAAAATTAATCCATGCTTTTGTTACTTCTAGGTTAGACTACTGCAATGCTCTACTTTCCGGCTACCCGGATAAAGCATTAAATAAACACAGTTAGTGCTAAATACGGCTGCTAGAATCCTGACTAGAACCAAAAAATGTGATCATATTACTCCAGTGCTAGCCTCCCTACACTGGCTTCCTGTTAAGGCAAGGGCTGATTTCAAGGTTTTACTGCTGACCTACAAAGCATTACATGGGCTTGCTCCTACCTATCTTTACGATTTGGTCCTGCCGTACATACCTACATGTAGGCTATGGTCACAAGACGCAGGCCTCCTTACTGTCCCTAGAATTTCTAAGCAAACAGCTGGAGGCAGGGTTTTCTCCTATAGAGCTCCATTTTTATGGAATGGTCTGCCTATTCATGTAAGAGACGCAGACTCGGTCTCGACCTTTAAGTGTTATTGAAGACTCATCTCTTCAGTAGGTCCTATGATTGACTGTAGTCTGGCCCAGGAGTGTGAAGGTGAACGGAAAGGAACTGGAGCAACGAACCGCCCTCGATGTTTCTGCCTGGCCGGTTCCCCTCTCTCCACTGGGATTCTCTGC
>NC_036870.1:13773248-13777601 GCF_002910315.2 Salvelinus sp. IW2-2015
GCCGGTTTCTCTCTTCCCATCTGGGATTCTCTGCCTCTAACCTATTACAGGGGCTGAGTCACTGGCTTACGGTGCTTCTTCCATACCGTCCCTAGGAGGGGTGCGTCCTAAGTGGGTTGAGTCACTGAATGTGATCTTCCTGGGTTGGCGCCCGCCCCATGGGTTCGTGCCGTGGCGGAGATCTCGTGGCTAAATTTCTACAAGTTAAACTAAACATTTAAACAGTTATCTCTGAGCTATTTAAACCCCAGATGAAGTTCTCCACTAAGAATAGGACGTAAGTCAATAACTTGATGGTTAAGGTATCCCTCTACGCAATGCCGCTGGTGTGGGGTCACGCATGCAGGTACTTAGGCAAGTGGTTGGGGTTATATGGGTATCGGGGGTACGGCAGACGGGCATAGTGGTCTCCAGACCCCTCCTGTCTCAGCTCAAGTATTTATAATAAGTTTGTGTCGGGGGGCTAGGGTCAGTCCTGTATTCTGGGAGAATTCTCTTCTGTCTCTGCCGATACCCCGCGTACCAGCAAAGCCTACAATCTTCATTGATTCTTAATACCCCTCTCCGTGTCATCCTCTTAGCGAACGAAGGCGGTAAGCCAAAACAAGCAAGGGGGTAATTATATCACTGGTAATCAGCGCCAACCAACTTTTGCCAAAGTACAGCCCCCCGGCTTGTTTTTATTGGTGATTGAACCCCACTTGAGGGATACCTCAACATCAACTTACTATTCTGGGCAAGGCCGAGTAATAGCCCACGAAGATCTCCGCACTGTATTTACTCTGGTTAGTAGGGTGGCACTGATTCTAGTGGCCGCCCTGCCCAGTGGCATTAATCATATTGATACCAAGGGAGGCGGCGGGGGTCAGAGGTGTACGGGGGGCAAGTGAGGTGTAAGGGTACGGCCATGGCACGGAACCCAAGGGGGGCCGCGCAACTATACCACAAGGGACAGGGCATCACATCCAGTGACTTCAATCTCCCCGCCTCTAGTCGACGCACCACCTCCTCTCAGCTAGGGATCGTGTGGTAGTATGTGCATAAAGAGTGGCACCAGTCGATAGTGGGTTTCCCCGCAGTGACTCACCCCTGTCATAAGATGGTTTAGATGCAGAGAGACTCCCAGGCTTGGGAGAGAGGGGAGCCCAATCAGCAAGGAGCTAGGAAGAACTCATTCGGATATTGTTGTTGCTGGGAATTCGTTGCTGCAGTTCCTGTTGACACGTTCACTGGCTAAAGAAGCAGGTCTTCACCTTACTGTTCCCCTGGGCACCAGACGTACATGTGCATGATGCATGTGTGAGTGAGTGTTACTGAAGAGATGAGGTGTGTGTTTCGTTTGCTATGTGTATTCATACAGTGTGTGGTGTTGGCTTAATAGGTTGCGAGTTGTGGAATCAACAAGACTTGGGTGAAATCCGTATGTCTGCCGTACGCTCATACCTTAGTTACAAAATAGCAGTACTGTGACATCCCATATAAAAAATAGGAGCTCCACAATCTTAGGAGAAAATCCGAATCTGGCGACCGATCTCGGAAAGACCAGATGCGCTTCCGCTAGTCTTGTCTGAAGTTTTTTTTTATGTCTTTAAGGCCGTTAGACTGCGTCAGAGATGTAGCTGTACCACGAGGTAGCCACTTTAGACAATATAGAGTGCGAAATAGCCCGTTAAAAAACACCTGTGTCACCCTCGGAGCTTTCATTCACATCATTCAAAAAAAACTCATCAAAGACGCTGGATAGAAACCAGCCGCTAACACCCTTGGTCTGTGTGCCTGACTTGAGCTGGGCGGCTATCTTGGCTTTCCAATTCCCAGAAAAAATCACATGTCATTCAAAACAGCAGGCATCGCCGTAAGAATTATATTTCAAATAGTATATAGGTTTAATAACTATTGGGCTGTCCCGAACGAAATAGGGATTAGCTTTTCTTTACTTTCGAAAGTTGTCAATAATTCAATAAGCACGGGGCTTCGCCGGTTGGTCACAAGAGTCATAGCCTCGCTGGATGCCCTGTCCACCATGTAGCTAGAGCGGTCCAGCGTCTACCTCCCAACCGTCACCCCCCCACAAGGAGAGCAGCCCATTAAACAAGACAAGGCGGACGTTTATGCAGTTATTGTATGAATGGCCTTCATACGCAGCTTTAGATCAAAAGCACCCGAGATTGCACCTTTAGATGATAACCCTGCCCAGTCTGTCACAACACACCAGTTCTAGTCCCTGACCCTGTACCAATGAGAACGAGGCAAGGCTTCAGAGCCGTCCGCCAGACAGGAAGCCGCTAGAGCCGTCCGCCAGACAGGAGCCGCCAGAGCTTCCGCCAGACAGGAGCCGCCAGAGCCTTCCGCAGACAGACGCCAGAGCCTTCCGCCAGACAGGATCAGCCAGAGCCTTCCGCCAGACAGGATCAGCCAGAGCCTTCCGCCAGACAGGTCAGCCAGAGCCTTCCGCCAGACAGGATCAGCCAGAGCCTTCCGCCAGACAGGATCAGCCAGAGCCTTCCGCCAGAACGGATCCGCCAGAGCCCGTCCAGCCAGGACAGCCAGAGCCGTCCAGCCATGAGCAGCCGTGCAGCCAGCCAGCTCAGCGAGCCATGAGCAGCCAGAGCCGTCAGCGAGCCATGAGCAGCCAGAGCCGTCAGCGAGCCATGAGCAGCCAGAGCCGTCAGCCAGTCCGGAGCTCCCGTCCCTCAGTCCGGAGCTCCCGTCCTTCAGTCCGGATCTGCCGTCTTTCAGTCCGGATCTGCCGTCCTTCAGTCCGGAGCTGCCGTCCTTCAGTCCGGTGCTGCCCCTTATCCCAGTGCTGCCCCTTATCCCGGTGCTGCCCCTTATCCCGGTGCTGCCCCTTAATTTAGGTGGGTTTATTTGGAGGGTGGTCATTGGGAGGGGGATACGGAAGCGGGGAGTGACTATGGTGGTGTGGGGACAGCGTCCGGAGCCGGAGCCGCCCACGTGGACAGATGCCCACCCAAGCCCTCCACTTGAGGTTTAGTCTTGCGGCCGGAGTCCGCATCTTGGGGGGGGGTAATGTCACGTTCCTGACCGTGTTTTCCTTTTGTATAGTTGTGTTTAGTGGGTCAGGACGTGAGCTGGGTGGGCAGTCTGTGTTGTTTGTTCTATGTTAAGTGTCATTGTTAATTGACCTTGTATGGTTCTCAATCAGAGGCAGGTGTTTGACGTTTCCTCTGATTGAGAACCATATATAGGTAGGTTGTTTCACATTGTTTGTTGTGGGTGGTTGTCTTCCGTGTCTGTGTATGTCGCACCACACGGGACTGTTTCGTTTTCGTTCGTGTATGTAGTCTGTTCCTGTTCGTGCGTTCTTCGTATATTGTAAGTTCGTTTGTTCAGGTCTGTTGACTTRGTTTATTATTTTGTAATTTCTCAAGTGTTCTTCGTGTTTCGTCTTTGTTTAAATAAATCATTATGTATTCATCACCCGCTGCGCCTTGGTCCAATCTCTCACCTAAAGACGACCGTTACATGTTCTGCCTGCGGCTATGGAACCCTGACCTGTTCACCGGACGTGCTACCTGTCCCAGACCTGCTGTTTTCCACTCTCTAGAAACAGCAGGATCGGTAGAGATACTCTGAATGATCGGCTATGAAAAGCCTATCGACATTTACTCTTGAGGTGCTGACCTGTTGCACCCTCTACAACCACTGTGATTATTATTATTTGACCCTGCTGTTCATCTATGAACATTTGAACATCTTGACCATGTTCTGTTATAATCTCCACCCGACACAGCCAGAAGGGGACTGGCCATCCCTCATAGCCTGGTTCCTCTCTAGGTTTCTTCCTAGGTTTCCTAGCCACCCTGCTTATACAGCTGCATTGCTTGCTGTTTGGGGTTTTAGGCTGYGTTTCTGTACAGCACTTTGTAACATCAGCTGATGTAAGAAGGGCTTTATAAATACATTTGATTGATTMATTTATTTTGACAAGCTTATATAGTTTAAACGAGGAAAGTCAACTAGAAATGGAATGGAATTACTGTATAGTCAATGGATTACACGGTTCTGAGTGAGGGTGTTTTGCAGGAAAAGTACAAGGTTTTCTCAAAACCATCTCATTACAATCACACTAGTAGCACGTCCGGCAGGAAGAGCTCAAGAGAACATAATTGAGTATTTGTGTAAAACTTAGTGGGATTACGGCCTGAAAGACTATTTTATTCTGTAGACTGTTGACTTTCCCGATTGTGTTTGTGACCCTGTACTTTCGAACTCATAATGTACAAACACAATGTGGATTTGCTGTTCAGGGTTGTAAAGGAGGATTTTCACAGGCATCTGTATATTTATCCTTCTTATTCCGGATATTTACATACATTGGTGGTAGCAACT
>NC_036870.1:13777626-13789108 GCF_002910315.2 Salvelinus sp. IW2-2015
TTTCGTTCATTGCATGCAACCCACTACGGACTCGGAGAGGCGAGGTCAAGATCATGCGTCTTGCGAAACATAAAACCCCAACCATGACCCAAAACAAACATCCAGGCTGTGTAAGGCATTGACCAAAGATTGATGGAGTGCTGCATTGACGACCTGGCCTCCACAAATCACCCGACCTCAACCCCAATTGAGATGGTTTGGATGGTTGGACCGCAGAGAGAAGGAAAAAAGCAGCCCAACAAGTGCCAGCACATGTGGAACTCCTTCATGAACGTTGGAAAGCATTCTAGGTAAAGCTGGTTGAGAGAATGCCAAGCATGTGCAAAGCTGCACCAAGGCAAAGGATAGAAACTTTTGAAGGAATCTCAAAAATTAAATATAGTGTTTTAGTGTTTAAACACTTCTGGTACTACATGATCTCCATGTGTTATTCATATTTTGAAGTCTTCGCTATTATTCTGTCAGCGTAGAAATAGTTAAAAAGTAAAAAAAACTCTGAATAGTAAGGATGTCAACTTTTGATGGTCTGTGTACACAACACACACACACACCACAGGGCATTCATAAATATTCAGACCGGCTTTTTCCACATTCTTCTTATTTACAGCCCTGTTTCTTAAAATGAGATTGGGGAAGGAAAAAAAAATCCCTCAATCTACACACAATACCCCATAATTGTCAACGCAAAACAGGTTAAAATTTTTTGCACATTCTTAAAAATAGAAAACTGAAATATACATTTACATATGCATTCAGACCCTTTACATCACTACTTTGTTTTAGCACCTTTGCAGGACTACGCCTCGAGTCTTCTTTGGATATGACACACGAGTTGCACCAACCTGTATATGGGGAGTTTGTCCCATTCTTCTCTGCAGATCCTCTCAAGCTATGTCAGGTTGGATGGGTGCGTGGCTGCCCCCACAGCTATTTTCAGGTCTCTCCAGCAGATGTTAAGATCGATCGGGTTCAAGTCACTTGCTGGCCACTCAAAGGACATTCAGAGACTGGCTCGAAGTCACCCCTGCTTGTCTTGGCTGTGTGCATAGCCTTGTCCTGTTGGATGTTGAACCCTCATCCCAGTCTGAGTCCTGAGCGCTCTGAGCAGTTTTTACTTATGTAAATAAGTCTATGTTTTTATTTGTATAGATATTGCTACATCTTCTAAAAACCTGTTTGCTTTGTCATTATGGGGTATTGTATATTGACTGATGAGGGGAGAAATTATTTACAAAAGTTAAAATAAAGACATTAGTAGGTATCCAAACTTGACTGGTATTGTAGAACATTTATTTAGAATTTAATGTAAATAATCTTATATTGCTCGTCTACTAATGTTCGTGTACATTGTCAGTATCTGTACGTTATTGTGGACTCGAGAAGAGTATCTGTTGCATGTGCAGTAGCTTCATGGTTCTAATGAAAATAAAAACCACACCCAAACCCAGCACAGCCGCCCACCGCGCCTGACCTCCCTCAGGCTCTACAAGAGACAGTAGTCAAAGGAGATGTGAAATGAGACTTATAGAGCTAAAGAGATAAAAATGAGGAGAGGGTTTAGTTTAGCAGCAAAACCCAAGGAGGGTAGTAGGTGAGAACTTGAGCCAACTAAAGACGTAACCCCTCCTACAGAACAGAGCCGCCCTACTATAAGCCAGATAATAGACACAATCAGACAACGAACAGCTAACGAAGCCTATTCTTATTATTTAGCAAGAGCATTGCCATGTGTAGCCATTGTGGAATCGTTAGTTGTGTGCCAGTAGTAAACGGCTGATCAAATGACTGATGGCTAAGTACATGGAGTGTACTGGAACTCTGGCACAGTTATTGTGGGGCAATGTGCGGTACAAACCTAACCCCAAACACAAAAATCCCCACCGACCAAAATGCATGCTATTCCCTACATAGTGTATACTTTTACAGATTCCTAAATGGCCGGTTCCAAAAAGTAGCCTGCACTAGGTAAGACAAAAAGTGTGCCATTTGGGATGCAAACCCCTTCCTACTGGTTGAAGGCTGGTAACCATCCTGGATACCACAGGAACATATGTTTAATTCTCAAGCCCAGTTAACCAAAAGCAGAACCCCATTCAACACTCAGTTCAACCACTCTGGAAGCATTATTGAGAGGGTAGACATGGTATACAGCTAATGAGAATGAGAAACTCGGCTACGACAAGCACAACACAACATCAAACAGTGTCTTGTGCACACACACACATAATATGCCTTAACATAAACTCCCAAAGAAACCTCAGACAAAGTAGAGCCCAAAATAGTCTCCCTCCTCCTGCAATCGGTGAGTCCCTCATTCGACTGCTACGTCCTGGAGGCTACAGCGGCAGACAGCAGCAAGAAAGCTGGAACTAAGGCAGTTAAAAGAGCCATGTTGCCTCCACTATCCTCAGCCCACAATCCCAACCATCTCAGCCCTATCCTGCAGTCCCAGCCTCTCTCTTACCTGGCCGCGAAACTTGACATGGCTCAGTATTTGAGATCCATGGGTTTGCGCTCCGATACATTTTTGCAAGACCAGGTAGTTACAGCGACAGATTGAAATAAAAAGAGAGCTGAGAAATCAGAAGTTGAGAAGTGCTTAGGTCAAACCACAGGCAGGCAAACTGAGCTGCAAGGTGATCAGAGAAACAAACGCAGCAGTAAGTGCCCCGGACGAGCAAGAGAGAGAAGGAAGGAGGGGCCAGGTAGCAACGGAGAGAGGACAGAAAGACAGGGAGCGAGGTGAGCAGAGGAGTAGTACGTAGTAGCGTCGCAGGTAGCGTTTGAGTGGAGCTTTGAGGCTGTGGCTACACGCTAGGCTGCAGTCTCTTACAAGCTCCCCGCAGTCTCCTCAGCACTAACGCTAATAGCTAACTGGTAACAGACAGGTTCAGGCATGCAGGAACAGAGCTGTAGTTAGCCCCTCGTCCGCTAATCTGATTAACAAGAAATTAAGCTTAGTGCTAGGCCCCATCGCTACACTTACCAGATTGACCTGAGAGGCTACATCCTCTCCTACAGAACTCAGGATAGAGGTGAAAAGATAGGAGAGAGGAAGGAGAGCGAGAGACGGAGAAGGTGTAGTCAGAAGTACGAGAGTGGCATGCTGTGTGCCCTTGGCCTAGTACAAACAGCAGTGGCGATGCTTACAGAGGAAGAAGAGAGAGAAGGAGAACGGGAAATGAGCTGCGATGAGCGCAGTCATGTTGATGGCTGTCTGACTATCGTATCATTATGGTAAATACTCTAAGCAATCCATCCCATTAGCAGGCAAAGAGGAGCAGTGTGGGAGGAAAAATGTGATTCTAGTCTCGACAGCTTCTCAACACACACACACTCCCATAGGGAGACCACATCAAGTGAAGGAATTGAAAGGTACATGTCAGGACCTGCAGATCACACAAAACTGATAAGTGTACACACACAGAGAGACAAAAACAATTTGATTCCAGCCAAGAAATTAATGTGAACGTGTCAAAACATCCTATGAACCCAGGTGTGTGTGGAGTGTTTTAAGGAGAGGATGAAAACATTATCAGTTTATTAGAGGTGGCCAGGTTGCTAACTGCCTGCTACTCAGCACACTGATCCCTCTAATTCACCTGACAATCAATGCAAATATTCGAAAATCTAATCAAATAGCTTCAATGAGAGCCCATGAGCTCATGTTGCGCACATTTCAAAAGGCTGTGGCAAATTGCGCGAGAAAAACAGTGATGGCATCTACGAAACAGAGGAAGTCAGCTTCTCCATAGCCTAGGCAACTACTATATACAGTTTTAACTTTCCTAATATTAATCACACTAGCTTATATTTACAACAGGCAGATAGCCTACCTGGCTGCGTGAAAATAAACTCAAGGAAAACAGCTCCTCCGATTCGCTATTAGAGCAAACGTGATGACGATTTCCCAGCTGCCCCTTTTTCGATACAGGGTATAATAATGCGTCCTATTTTAAATCGAACAATTCACACATAATTATTTAGTATATGTAAAGACAAGATGAAATCAACAATAAGATGATGAGGGTCGCAATATTAGCCTGTAACTGGAATGATGCCCGGCATAAGAAACAACGCCTTTTGTAACTTTTTTGAATCATACGCACACCTCTGTAACCTAGCCCATATGCCTATAGTGCCAAATCAATTCGTTAAAAATGAAGCACATTGAATTCCCGCTTTACAAGGGCATGATCTACGTCTATTACTAGGTACTATGTTCACATTATAAGCTTCGCAGTGAAATCACAGTAAGTATCTCTGAGGAACCCAACAAAATCAGATCTTAATCCTCACCAGATATTTTCAAAGACGACATCTCCTACTATCATATTCTAAAAAGACCCATACATACCATATGATCAGCTATTCTATGCCATTTTGCGCGGCCAAATCACGCTTTACTAGAGCAAACATCATGAATTGCGAACACCTGGCAAGTTAGCCTTAACAATACCACATGGGCCCTCCGCTAAATATCGCCGTACTGAGATACTCCTCAAATCAGTAAGAATATGACTGCATTAGAGCTCCTCATACAACGTTCTTACCACTCCTAAACGTCCTAGCATGTCTGTTGCGCTCTTCCTAGCTCTAAACCATTGCTAACATTTACCATCTACTGATCAGAAAAATCAGAACTCGTTTGATCCTGTCCAATGGATAATGATTCGAGAATAAAACTAATAATCGGACATTGCCTTATCTGTCAACTCTCTCTCAACGTATAACGGATCCATGATACTATTGCAGAGTGAGCATTTCTTTAACTCTCTCCCATCCGAGCTACTCCGAACCCTTGATAACTAGATCGAGTTAATAGTAAATAATTAACACTAGTATGAGTGCTAACATAGTGCACTGTGTCGTCTGGTGCCGCCGGTCCAGCATTACATCATCTTCGCTGACTTAGGACCGCCAATGAAAATTATCATCATTAGCATCCAATGCTAGCCTCCCTACACT
Source organism: Salvelinus sp. IW2-2015 (assembly GCF_002910315.2). Lineage (NCBI taxonomy): Eukaryota > Metazoa > Chordata > Actinopteri > Salmoniformes > Salmonidae > Salvelinus > Salvelinus sp. IW2-2015. Next base: position 13,782,595 of record NC_036870.1, read on the forward strand.
GGCTTCCTTTAAGCAAGGGTGATTTGTCAAAGTTTTACTGCGACCTACAAAACATTACCCATGGCTTCTCCTACCTATCTTACGATTTGTGCTGCCTACATACCTAATGTAGGCTATCCTCACAAGACGCAAGGCCCTCCTACTGTCCCTAAGATTTCTAAGCAATACAAGCTGAAGCAAAGGGGTTTCTCCTATAGGAGGCGACCACGTTCATTTATCTAATTAGTCTTCAAATGGATCTGCTGTCGCACCTCTTCCCGATGGTGAAATTAGAGAGATCAGCAGAACTCGTACGACGTTGGTCCCCACGTGCTCTCTTCACTTTGTGCCCCTGTGAGAAAGACCCAATCCCCAAGGTATGGAAGTCTCCTGCGACCCGTAAGTGTTAATTGAAGACTCACTCTTCAGTAGCGTCCTATGATTGACTGTAGTCTGGCCCAGGAGTTAAGGTGAACGGAAAGGAACTGGGGAGCAACGAACCGCCCTCGATGATTTCTGCCTGGCCGTTCCCCCTCTCCACTGGGATTTGCCTCTAACCCTATTACAGGGCTTGCATTCACTGCACTGGGCCTCTTCCATTTACCGTCCCAGATGTGTGCTTCACTAGATGGTGAGTCACTATGTTGATCTTCCTGGTTGCCCCCCCCTGGTGTCGTGCCGTGCGGAATCTTCGTGGCTATACTCGCCTGTGTCCAGCAATAGTAATTGATGTTAAGGTATCCTCTATGTGTGGGCTGTACTTTGCAAAGTGGGGGCGTGTAAAATAAAAAGCACTTAACAGGAAAGGCACACCACCATGGCCGCAAAAGGCATGGATTTTTTAGAGGTTTGCAATATACGGCCCACACATAAAGGTATGCCGGTCGGACAATTCTAGGCATTATCTAGTGCTTAGTCAAATCTCGTGAATGAGAACTGATGTGACACCCTGCGCAAAAAAAACCAAAGCCAAGATTTCACGCCTTTCAAAGCGACATTTTTCAAAATCATCATTAGTTGCATTCATGCACTTTGCAATGTTATTAAAAATTCAAAACAATATAGCCCACAGTAAAAATAACTCTAAAGTAAAACATAATAGGATAACCTATATTCTTTGTTAACCGCATCAAAACAGAGAAGACCGTAGGATGCCGGGAAGAATCTTGTCAGCCCATAAAAAATGAACTAAAAGTGATAACCACAGTCACTATGCATAGCCAGATATGAGGAACCCTAACAATAAAAGATAACGTGTATGAAACAACAAAATATGTATCGCAGACAGGCCATAGTGTCTCCAGACCCCTGTACCGTCCTCAGCCTCAAGATAATTTATAATAGTTATGTCGGGGGCTAGGGCAGTCTGTTATATCTGGAGAATTCTTCTCTGCCGATACCCATGACGGACCAAACAAGCAGGATATAAACCCCACCCACTTTGCCAAAGTACAGCCCACACCACTAGAGGGATACCTTTCAACCATCAGACTTACATTCTGAGCAAGGCCGAGTATAGCCCCGACAAGATCTCCGCCACGGCACGAACCCACAGGGGGCGCCAACCCAGGGGAAGATCACATCATGACTCAACCCACTCTAGTGACGCACCCCTCCTAGGGACGTATGAAGAGGCACCAGTAACAGTGACTCAGCCCTGTATAGGGTTAGATGCAGAGAATCCCAGTGGAGAGAGGGAACCGGCCAGGCAAGAAACATCGAGGGCGGTTCGTGTACTGCTCCAGTTCTTTTCCGTTCACCTTCACACTCCTGGCCAGACTACAGTCAATCATAGGACCTACTGAAGAATGAGTCTTCAATAACACTTAAAGGTCGAGACCCGAGTCTGCGTCTCTACATGAATAGGCAGACCATTCCATAAAAATGGAGCTCTATAGGAGAAAACCCTGCCTCCAGCTGTTTGCCCGTCTGTCCCGAGCCTCAAAGCCGCCCGTCCTGTCCCGCAGCTTTCAAGCCAACCCGTTCTGTTGCCGCTGTTCAGAAGCCGCCACGTTCTGTCCCGGCTTCCCAAGCCCGGCCCGTCTGTCCCGAGCCTTCAAAGCGCCCGTCTTCCGAGCCATTAGAGCCGTTCCGCCAGACAGAAGCCGCTACGAGCCGTCCGCCAGACAGGAGCCGACCCCAAGACCTTGCCGCCAGACAGAGCGCCGAGAGCCTATCCGGCCAGACAGGATTTCAGCGCAGAACCTATGTTTCCATTGACACCCTATTACAGGCCATTGTTAAGTCGCCTCCATGGATCATAAAGAAGCCCCAGAAGCCGCGTTCCTCTGCCAACAGGGCTAAATCACACTAGAACGTATGCCTATTTCGCGTCCAAGACAGAATAATACAAGCACCGAGAGCCCCATATCCAGCCAGACAAATCCAGCCAGGCCTTCCACGCGCAGGGAGCATGATATCTAGCTCCCTAGTATCCTCCTCTCAGAACCGAAAGATCCGCCAGAGCCGTTATCCGCCACCCAAGATCCTTATCGCTCTCTATCATAGGCCTCCAGCCATTGACGTTCAGGTCCTGAGACCAAATAAATAATGATTTATTGTGAAGATGAGCTAGATACATGGACTTAGACTTCTTAAAATGTAGAGCGTACCAAAGGCCCCCAGCATCCGTCAGCGGAGACCATGCCGCGAAGGAGAAGCCAAAAGCCGATGTCAGCGAGCCATAAATGATAGCAGCCAGTAGCGTCAGCGAGCTCAGTTGATGACAGTCCGAGACTGCCACGTCACAGCCTTAAATTACGCAAGCAAGCTCAGCCCCTAATTACACACCCATGATGCAGCCAGATCCGAATTCAGCGCGCCCCGATAGCGAGCAACCAGATGCCGTTCAGCCAGTTCCGGGAGCTCCTTCCGTCCCTCAGTCCGCCAAAGCCTCACCCCGGTCCTTTCAGTCCGTGGAATCTGCCGTCTTCAGTCCGGATCTGCACTCTTGTCAGTCCGGAAGCTCCTTGCACTTCATCTGCACCCGGCCAATCGCCCCCTTAGGCCGCTAACACCAGTGCTTGCCCGCTAACCCAGACGTCAAATCCCTGTGCTGCCCCTTTCCAGATATCCCGTGCTTCCCCTTAATTTAGGGGTTTAATTTTGGAGGTGCATCAAGTTGCACCGACACGGATAGCTGGAGAGGGGGTGAGACAGTGACACTATGTGTTCTTATGAGCGAGGACATCTGTCGAGCCGCCTAGATCTCACGCCACACGCTAGTGACAATGCCGCCACCAATCCCTCCACTTGAAGGTTAGTATCTATCCGCGACCGTAATCATCCGACAATACTTCGGGTCGGGTAAAAGTTGCCCAGACCTGACCCCCGACGGTAATCACGTTCCTGACCTGTTTCGCCTGTTCGTATATTGTAGTTAAGCTGGTTCTAGACAGTCTGAGTGGGTAGGCAAATCGTGTTGTTCATGTTATGTTAAGTGTCATTGTTACATTGAACCTTGTATGTTCTCATCAGAGGCCAGGTGTTTGACGCTTCTGCTGAGATTGAGAACCATAATTAGTAGGTTGTTTCATTTATTTTTGGTGTGGTTGTCTTCCGTGCTGTGATATGTCGCACCACACTACAGGGACTGTATATCATGATGCGGATTATCGTTCGTCGAACGTAGTCTGTTAACCTTCCTGTGCGTCTCATATCGTATATTATTCGTTTGTTCAGGTCTGTTGAACTTGTGATATGTATTATTATGATAATTTCTCAAAGTGTCTGTTCCATTTCCTAAGGGAATGTTTTTCCGTCTTTGTTTAAATAATTATCATTATGGTGTATTCATCACCCGCTGGCTTGGATCAGACCATGCTCTCACCTAAAGACGACCTTAATGTTCTGCCTGCGGCTATAACCCTGACCTTTCACCGACGTGCTACCCTGTCCCAGACCTGCTGTTTCCACTCTCTAGAAACAGCAGATCGTAGAGATACTCTGAAATGATCGGCTATGAAAAGCTCCATCGACATTTACTCTTGAGGAGGTCTGACCTGTTGCCACCTCTACAACCACTGTGATTATTATTATTTGACCCTGCTGTTATCTTATGAACATAACACTGTTGAACATCTTGCCATCGTTGTCTTATAATCTCCACCCACACAGCCAGAAAGGGGACTGGCCATCCCTCATAGCCTGGTTCTCTCTCTAGGTTTCTTCCTAGGTTTCCTAGCCACCGCTGCTAATACAGCTGCATTGTCTTGCTGTTTGGGGTTTTAGCTGGGTTTCTGACAGCGCACTTCTTTGTAACATCAGCTGATGTAAGAAGGCTTTTTATAAATACATTTGATTGATTATTTATTTTGACAAGCTATATAGTTTAGAAAGAGAATCAACTAGAAATGGAATGGAATTACTGTATAGTCAATGGATTACACAGGTTCTGAGTGAGGGTGTTTTGCGAGGAAAAGTACAAGGTTTCTCAAAACCATCTCATTACAATCACACTAGTAGCAGTCCGTGCAGAAGCAAGCTCAAGTGAACATAACTGAGTGTTCGTGTAAAGCTTTTACTGAGTGGGACTTACGCCCTGAAAGACTAGTACGTATTCTCTATGACGTTTACTCTAATATCGTACCCGGAAATTGTGTTTTGAAAAATCTCTCTCTTCACTTCGAACTTCAATAATATGTACAAACACAATTTTGATTTCAGTGGTGTTTGAGCCCGGTCTATTGTCCCCAAATGGGGCTGTATTTGCTGTTCAGGGTTGTAAAGGAGGATTTTCACAGGCATCTGTATATTTATCCTTCTTATTCCGGATATTTACATACATTGGTGGTAGCAACTTGGTTTGAATCTGGTTTTGAACGAATTAATACATAAACTCATCAAAAAAAGAAACGTCCTTTCACTGTCAACTGTTTATTTTCAGCAAAATTAACGTGTAAATATTTGTGAGACATAAACTGAACAAGTTCCACAGACATGTGACTAACAGAAATTGAATAATGTGTCCCTGAACAAAGGGAATTTCAGAATCAAAAGTAACAGTCCATATCTGGTGTGGCCACCAGATGCATTAGGTACTGCAGTGCATCTCCTCCTCATGGACTGCACCAGATTTGCCAGTTCTTGCTGTAAGATGTTACCCTACTCTTCCACCAAGGCACCTGCAAGATCCCAGACATTTCTGGGGGGAATGGCCCTAGCCCTCACCCTCCGATCCAACAGGTCCCAGAACTGCTCAATGGGATTGAGATCCGGGCTCTTCGCTGGCCATGGCAAAACACTGACGTTCCTGTCTTGCAGGAAATCATGCACAGAACGAGCAATATGGCTGGTGGCATTGTCATGCTGGAGGGTCATGTCAGGATGAGCCTGCAGGAAGGGTACCACATGAGGGAGGAGGATGTCTTCCCTGTAACGCACAGCGTTAAAATTGCCTGCAATGACAACAAGCTCAGTCCAATGATGCTGTGACACATCGCCCCAGACCATGACGGACCCTCCACCTCCAAATTTATCCCGCTCCAGAGTACAGGCCTCGGTGTAACGCTCATTCCTTCGACGATAAACGCAAATCTGACCATCACCCCTGGTGGGACAAAATCGCGACTCGTCAGTGAAGAGCATGGTGTAACTCGAGCAGTTGTTGTTGCCATCCTGTACCTGTCCCACAGGTGTGATGTTCGGATGTACCGATCCTGTGCAGGTGTTGTTACACGTGGTCTTCCCCTGCGAGGACGATCAGCTGTCCGTCCTGTCTCCCTGTAGTGCTGTCTTAGGCGTCTCACAGTACAGACATTGCAATTTATTGCCCTGGCCACATCTGCAGTCCTCATGCCTCCTTGCAGCATTCCTAAGGCACGTTCACACAGATGAGCAGGGACCCTGGGCATCTTTCTTTTGCTGTTTTTCAGAGTCCGTAGAAAGGCCTCTTTAGTGTCCTAAGTTTTCATAACTGTGACCTTCATTGCCTACCGTCTGTAAGCTGTTAGTGTCTTAACGACCGTTCCACAGCTGCATGGTCATTAATTGTTCATGGTTCATTGAACAAGATTGGGAAACAATGTTTAAACCCTTTACAATTAAGATCTGTGAAGTTATTTGGATCTTTACGAATTATCTTTGAAAGACAGGGTCCTGAAATGGGGGCGTTTCTTTTTTTGCTGAGTTTATGTGGTCTTCACATATTTATTGGAGTTTTTTCCTTTTTTTAATGCAAGATAAAACATGCCACAATATTTAATAAGCCGTTAATATAATTTAATATTTAATAATTATTTWAAAAAACTATTATCAGATATGAGGTTAAGACCCAGATGCAGACCATGTCGAATAAACAATAGTTCAACAGGGGCAGGCAATAGACAGGTCAATGCAGGCAGGGGTCAGAAAACCAGAGGTGGGGCAATGGTACCGAATGATTGGCAGGCTCTCAGGGTAAGGCGGAGGTCGGAGGTCGGTAATCCAGAGGGGGAAAAGGAACAGGTCGGCAGGCAGGCTCAGGGATAGGCAGAGTGGTCAAGCAGGCGAGCTCGAAGTCAGGACAGGCAAGGGTCAAAACCGGGAGGGTGAGAAA